>NW_022196904.1:82364271-82406978 GCF_008632895.1 Mastomys coucha
CTCCGCCTCCCAAGTGCTAGGATTAAAGGCGTGCGCCACCACCGCCCGGCTCAAAATGTGTTCTTAATAATAATTATATCATAAACAATGTTATATTGAGATGAGCTTTGTGATGGACCATACAACTCCCAATGTTTAAAAAATTTTAAATCTATGGATGCTACAAATAACCAACTGATCATCTATCATGTTATGATATTTTAAAAAACCCAGATATTGAGAAATTAAACAATGTTCTGTAAAAAACTTATGACTTAATGTTGAGATTATAAAATATTTTGACAAGTTACCTTATCATTACATAGCCATAAAAATCGCCTCTGTACTGGCTGGTTTTGTGTGTCAACTTGACACAGGCTGGAGTTATCACAGAGAAGGGAGCTTCAGTTGGGGAAGTGCCTCCATGAGACCCAGCTGTGGGGCATTTTCTCAATTAGTGATCAAGGGAGTAGGGCCCCTTGTGGGTGGTGCCATCCCTGGGCTGGAAGTCTTGGTTCTATAAGAGAGCAGGTATTACATACCATTAATTGCAAAGTAACTATATGGTAACTATATAGTAAGTACTGAGGTATATAGGTATTTTTCTTAGAGTTTGCATTGTAGTGAAGAAACACCATGACCAAGACAACTCTTATAAGGACAATGTTTAATTGGCCTAGCTTACAATCTCAGGGCTTCAGTTCATTATTATCAAGGTAGGAGCATGGCAGTGTCCAGGCAGACATGGTGCAGGAGGAGCTGAGAGTTCTACATCTTCATATGAAGCCTGCTAAGAGAAGACTGGTTCCTTTATGGCCAGGGAGAGGGTCTCATTACCCACCTCCATAGTGATACACTTCCTCCAACAAGGCCATGTCTACTCTATCAAGGCCATACCTCCTAATAATGCCATTTCCTTGGCCAAGCAAATTCAAACCACCAAAATAGCTAGTATGCTATCAATTACTATCAATTATTTTTTTATTTGTGTTTGTTTGTCCTACTCTTTTCTCATATATTATATTCCAAACATGGTTTCTCCTCCCACATCTCCTCCCAGTTCTTCCTCTTCAACTTTCCTCTCCCTCAGATCTACTCTTCCTAGATTTTCCTTAAGAAATGAGCAGGACTCCCAGGGATATCAATCAAACATGTCATAACAAGTTACAATAAGACTAGGTATAAGCCCTCACATTGAGACTGGGCAGACTGTGCAGCAGGAGGAAAAGGGTCCCAAAAGTAGGAGAATGAGTCAGAGACACTTCCCATTCCCACTCTTAGGAGTCCCCAAAGAACACCAAGTTACACAGCCACAACATATATGCAGAGGACCTAGATCAGACCCATCCAGCCTCTGTGATTGTGGCTTCAGACTCTGTGATCCTCTGTGAGCAAAATTTAAAAATGTAAGTGCTTATAATAAAATTTGGAGACATCTATAGTTTTAAATAGTTATGAGAATAAAAAATCTGTAAGTGTTCTAAAGATTCACCTTAAGAAATGTAAAAGTGAACAAATGTATAATCATCTCTTCAAAGTGTATTAAGATGAAAAGATGTAGTAATATGGGAAATCATCAAAAGTACAAAAAAATAGAATACAAAAGATATACTATGAATAAAGTTGAACCTCTGGCTTCTAAATTTATCTTCTACAGGTAGATTTCAACTGAGTAGTCATATGGAGACTAAAATCTAGAGCTAGCTTTCTAAAGTCCCAGAGCCTGTAAGGAAGGGAGTCCTTAGTGGGACAGTGAAAGTGCTCAGCATGAACAGAGGCACTCACCATGAGAGCAACTGTCTTTATTATAAGTTGCAGGAACTATAAGAAAGTGTTTGAAAATTTATAAGTTCTTGTAGCACACCATTAGGTGAATAGAAATATCCTCTAGCATTTGGATGATTAGTGGACTAAAATAAATATATCTGGTGCTCCAAATTTTCTTGTTTGATGTGATATCCTATGGCAAATAGCAGGCAAAAGTTCCAGATCTACAAAAGTATCATCATTCATGTGTTTGTGTGCACACAGTCATGTGTGTGGAGGGCACATGTGTATGAGAGCTTATGTAATCATGGGTTTAAATTTGACCTTCAGTTCTTTCCTAATGTTATACTCAACTGTGCTTGTTAAAATTGGACACATCTGACATTTTTACTATTACCAAGAATCACTAAGTGGGAAGATATTCTGGGAAATGGCTCTCCATAGGTAATCAAAATTGCATGAGGTACAAGATGTCCAAGTCACTAATTATAAAATTCAAAATGATTTGATCCAAATTTATTTCTCTGTAACTGAAAAGTGCAGATTGTAATAAGAGTCAGACAGTAATAACTTCCAATTTTGTTAAAGATGATGTACCCAGAAGGAGGATTTGCATTACTTCTTATCTTCACTTTCAATTTTCCAAAAAGTTACTCACCACAGAATACTGTTTTCACATTTTTAATTAAATTCTTCCGTTGTAAAATGCATGTGCTGTATCATACAGCTTGACGACTGAGAAAACATAGAATGACATATGCTCATAGGCTTGAAAATGCTTTGTTTTATGTGCTAATGATACTTATGTGAGATCTACCTTCTTATCCCCCTGGTGTACAAGTTAATATTGTCAGTTATAGGGTCTGTTGTTCAGAAGTGGTCTAAAACATATTGCTATTATGTAATTGAGATATTATGCTTTTTTTTTTTTACACTGGTAGCTTTTGTCTTCTTACAACATTCATCCTAGCAATGATATAAAAGATACAACACCAAAGGACCAGCAAACAAAAAAGACAGATAAAATCAGAATATATCAAACTGCAAACCAGGCATTCAACAGAAGCAGCCCATAGAACGGCAGAAAGAATTTGGAACTGACATCTCTATGGCAATCATATACTGAAACCAAGGGAGAAATACAACAACTTGATTATATATTCCTTTTTTGTTGGTTTGGTTTTTTGTTTGTTTTGGTTTTTTTTGTTTGTTTTTTTTTGTTTTTGTTTTTTGTTTTTGTTTTGTTTTTGAGACAAATTTTCTCTGTGCAGTCTTGGGTGTCCTGGACCTGGCTTTGTAGACCAGGCTGGCCTGGAACTCACAGAGATCTGCCTGCCTCAACCTCCATATTGCTGGGATTAAAGGTATGCACAATACTTATTAAAGTGCAAACATAGCCAACAAATATATAAAATGCTCAGTCCATAGATCACAAGAAAACACTCTGAAAATCACAGTGTCACTATAAGGCTGGGTATTATAACGACTACTACAACAGTTATACTTGTCTTGCCAAAAATGTGGAGAAATTGTAGCCTTTGTAAAACAGTTGGTAGAAAATAAATGTTATAGTTACTATGGAAATATGCAGATAGATCACCTTGGAGACAAGCAGCTAGTTCTCATGTGCACTTTAACCAGTTTTCCCAGTGGAAAATGGCATTCACAACTATACTATACTACAATAGTCAATGTTGTTATCTTGTATCTAGTACAGAAAAATAGCACTTTCTTCATGGCAAGGTTGTTAAGTGTTTTTTTGTTGTTGTTGTTGTTGCTGTTGTTTGTTTTTTGTTTTTTTGTTTTTTAACTATTACACTCACTGTCTTCCTATCAAACTTGTAACTGGAATTTATTGATATTCTCTTTTAGGTCATTGAGCATATATTTATAGTAGCTGTTTTGAAGTTCTTGTTTAGTTGTCAACAATACTGTATATCTTAGAGCCTAGTGTAGTAGTATCTGGTGGAGGCATATTGACTTGGCTGTCATTCGGTTTATGTGCTGGTGTCTAGGCATCTGGGGCTGGGATGACTATGACTCTAGGTGTTAATATATGGCCTTGTCATTTTTGAGCGTGTTCTGTTCCTTTGTTTCTTTTGGCCTCTCTGGATCTTAGGAGTATACCACAGATCTGGGTTGCCTTGTAGGGAGTGTTTGTGCAAGCCAGTGGATGTCAGGGAGGAATAGAAGGAGGCTAGTGGAATAGACTCAGAGGGGCTTTAGGAAAGAGTTAAGGGTATCAGTAGGAAGTTGGAGTACCGATGGGAAGAGAATATCCTGGCAAGTCTGTTGTAGGAATAAAGGAGTTATCTGTTCCCTTAGGGACCTTAGCTCTACCAAGTGTTAGAGTTTCCAGTGAAAGAAGCTGCATTGAAGTGAATGGCACCTGTAATTAGTTTGTTACTGGACTGAGGGTAAGAATTGAGATGATGTTATTCTGGCCAGGAAGGACAGTTTGACTCACCTACTTGAGTCTCTGCCACTTGTGGCCACAAGGGTTAGGGTGGGAAGACAGGCTTTTCCAAGCAGTCTGCTACAGGGCTGGAGATGAGACCAGTATGAGATGAGATGAAAGTGTGTTTGAGGACAAGAAGGAGAGTAAAGATCACTTAACTGGGTGTGGCCACTGGGTTCCCAGGTAGAGAGTGCTTCTAGGTATAAGCAGTTGACACTAATGAACAACAATGGACTGAAAGAGCAACTGAGAGGGTTCCCTGAATGGAGGAAATCTGGCTTCACCACAAAATTTATGTATCTGAGAACAAGTTAAAACAAACTTTTAAAAGAATGTTTCATACATTGATCTGTTAATTTCCTAGACAAACTACTTTATATACAGCATCTGACGAGTTGAATCAGTTGCTAAATGTTTGCTTATGTGTCTTCTGGCCTGGAAAGAAGAGAGGAAGTATTAGTTTTTATACTAATAGTATAACTATTAGTTTTTATACTGGAGCAACTATTCAGTAAAATGATATTATATTATCATTTTGCCTTTCAATTTTACTTTTTTTCAGTTAGAAATACTTTTGTAGTAGTTATGTTCCTTTCATTATATAAATGTGCTCTCATTTATTTAACTATTTCCCTTTTCTGTTATTGTGATTCTGTTATATGTTGGTTATCAAACACTGTGCAATCCCTACATTATGTGTCAACTGCAGTCTATGAGACAGATCTCCTCTATAAATTTTAATTTACATAAGGGACATGTATTCCTTAAATATACTTTCAAGAGAAAATAGAAGCCTACAATTTAGTATGAGCTGATTCTTTGGCATTCTTTTCTATAGGTATATGTATCAAGTTTGGACAGCATCTACGGAAACCCAGAGATCACTCTCTCAAAGCTTTACTCCCCAGGCCAACATGGTACATGAGATTAATGTTTCAGGACAAGAAACTTTGAGGGTAGATTGAAACAGAATATATGATGGTCTTGCCAATTCCCAAATATTATTGAATATTTTATGTAGACAGGGGCTTATAAATATAACAGATATCATTTTATGAAGGTTCCAAAAGGATAAAAAGATGTAAATATTTTCTGTATTACTTTAAAACTGTAGATATAAATAAGGACAAAAATAAGTTTTCAAGATAAATCCAGCTGAAAAAAAAAAGATCAAAATCAATCTGATGGCAGTACAAGCAAGGTTGCTTGCTAAAGTCATGAGAGGTGTATACAGAGAAAATATTATTTCTCAGTGATAAGCATTAGTGCCTTCTGATAGAAAGACATCACAGTCTATTTAGATTTTATGACTAGATTAAGTTTCTGACCTTATAGCAAAGCTTCAAAGACAGATAAATGGGGAGATTAAAACATCCTAACACAATTTAATTAAAACTATAATGAACACCACTTTTATATTATCTGGATAAATTTCTGCCACGGGCCTCCCTCAACCCATGGGGGAACAGGGTCTTGGTCAGGTTGACAAGGCGTCGGTGGAGAAATAATGGCAGACACAATACGTGGAAGTGCAGGATCTGAATGTATTTCTCAAAAATGGCATCAGACTTTTACAGTCATTACAAAAGAGAAAGGAAAAATCTGAAAAGAAAGCTCAGTGGTTGAGGTACATCTGAGGAGATCTAATACACACTGGATCTAAAGCAGCCACCTCTTCTGGACAGGCACTGTAACCACCCCCCTTGCCCCGCCCAAGCGCTCTGGGCCCTGGGGGCTGTGGACCGCATGAGGCTTGAAGCTCGAAGCTGGAAGCTCGAAGCTCAAGTGTCAAATGGTCCAATGCTCTCTCTTGAATGCTCTGCTACTGACTGCTGCACTCTGTCACACACACACACACACACACACACACACACACATACTCTTGGCTTAAGGTCCCGCCCATCCTTAGCAAAATACTCACTATGCTAATCTTCTGGGCTAGTAGGGACAAGTCTCTGGAAGTCTCATTCTTGCTAATTCCTAGGAGTGGCTCAGCTGCCATAGGAGACTGAAAATGAGGATTCTATTTGGTCTTGCCCTGGGATAACTCTCTCATTCTGTAAGCTACAATGCCCTACCCACAATGCCAAAGGCAATTAGTCTGGATAGGTAACATTCTTTACGAAATTCCAAGCCAGGCTTTGGATGTTGGAACATTGGTAAAGGTCAGAGAGCAATGTCCAGTTTTTTTTATCGATAGTAAATCATATCTTAGTGGGCACCTAGCACGCGAGTTCACAAGGACATATCTGGGCTACCTCTGAGTTAGAGTATGCCAATGAATGAATTCCAAGAGACTGGCTTCCTTTGAAGCTTTTGCCTCTGGTTAGTGGCCAAGCTTTTGAGCTTGTCACAAGACTTCATTGGAGTGGGTGTGGCAAACTTCCAGTTCCTTTCCAGTTCCTGTATAGTGTTTGAAAATTTCACTATAGTGGGATTCATGCATTTTTTTTTTTCTGTGAGATATATCAGTGATTTGCTCAAGGAACAAGTGAATCATTTTTCTCCTTTAGAATCAGAGTCCCTTATCCCTGCGAGGAGACCATTGCTGTGGACACCATTGATAGAATTATAAAGAATAAAAAGCACAAGATAGTCATATTTTAAATGTAGTAAAATTGATCTGGTCTATATCTTACAGCAGGCATATGATACTAATTTAGGCATCTTTAATAATCTCATAGGATGGGTAAGTTATGTTAATTTTACAAATGGACGGTAACCATCCCGCTACTTAAGTTCACCTGCCCAACCAGGTGGAAGAGCTGAGATTTGAGTATCTTGATTCTTTTGATATTCTCTATGTATGTCCGGTGTCATTTAGCTCACCTTCCTGGGCAGCATAGAAGATGACAGGTTGCTGTATGAGGATTCAGAAGTCTAGAATTATAATTTTTTTTTACTCATTAACTTTTGAAGAATTATCCATATTTCTTAAATATTAATTTTCTTATGTGACAAGTATAAAAAATAAAATCAGCCTGTTTGTAGGGCTTTAGAAGTAATGCACAAGATAAGATATGTGAGACAAGTATGGAATAGTATGTATTTGTCTATTTTATAAATAATCAGTATGAAGAAGAAGCCCCTTTTTTTTAACTATCAAATGGCAGATGTAGAAAGGACAGAAAGTAGAAAATTATACAAATCATGCCATCTGATCATATGGATAGACTGCAGCACTCTATGTTTCTCATCCTTTAGAAGGCCATGTTTCCTATATTCTGGAATGATGGATAAGGAATCATATTTTGGAAATAAACAAACAAGAACATAGATGTCAGTCCAGTTTATGTCTTTATTAATAACAATATTATAAATGTCAGTCCAGCTCTATAAGCTTCACTTCTCTTTTTAAAACAGTTTTGAGATTATAATATAATTCCAGTATTTTTCCCTTTCCTTCCCTCCCTTCAAATCCTCTTGTATAATCCTCCTCTTTCAAATTTGTGGCCTCTTTTGAAAAAAAAATCTAATTGTTTTTACATGTATGTATGTGTATTATATAATTATAGCCCAAGATATAGCACAAAGTACATATGTTTTCTCATCTGTGAGAATTAAATATTAAATGGTTATGAAAATATTTTCAACTCCAACTTACTTTTTTTGACAAAGGAGTATTCAGTTACAAAGTAAGAACAAGCTTTTTTGTTTCCATCTCTGTCCATGAGACAGGCAGAAGGTGGTTACTTATGTCTTATGATTTGTTAATTTCCATCACTGAAACCTTGTAGGCAATTTTAAAGTCCTATTTATTATGAATTTGATCACTTAGGATTTGGAGTGCTTGTGAATTGTTTTCTTTTTGATTAAATGCAAAGCAGGCGTCCTTGAAGATTTTATCTCATTTGTGATATTGTGGATATTGAATTAGAGGTCAGTCTGCCCCAGCAGTAATCTTAAGTATTGAAGCAGAAGTTTTGCATTTCTGTAGACATTGTCTACATAGTGGTTGTTAAAATAAATTCAGACGAATAAATGCTATTTGGTTATCCTTTTCCCATTGTATTTTAAAAGGCCAAGAACATTTTTATATGGTAATAATTTCTTCATTCAACTAAAATCATAGAGAGTGAAGTTACAAGTTGACAAAGTTGCCCCATCAAAGCAAGGTGGAAGATTGTAAGCCCCTTCATATTTTGTTCGTAATACTATGGGACATTTAAGAATAATGATATTTACTTGGTTGCATAAGCTTATAAAGGTTATACATGGCTCAAATGCACATTTTTTTCTTTATCAGGGATATGCAGCTGTAAAGACAAGATAAGGCATCTCAATAGAATTAGCTGTATCTAAACTCTAATAGAAGTCATTGCAGATTTATATTTCTGTGAAAAAAATTTAGAGGTAATAATATTGTTTTGCCACCAAATATATACATACATAAATACATATATACATACATATACACATAGATATGTACACACATACATACATGTCTTCATACTTACAAATATAAATATAAACAAATATATATGTATATATACAAATGACTGATATATGATTCACTCAATATTTATTCATTTATCACAAAATATTTATTAGAAACCTGTTAATGCAGTAAATCTTGGAGATAAGAATAGAGTTTTGTATATATGTTCTATATGTTGAATTGAATTTATCTTGAATTTCTTAAATTTGGATTAACTTTTCATAAACAATTAAAATATCGCAAAATCTTGTTATAGCAAATTCTTATATCAAAGAGATATTAGTGTCAAAGATGCATTCATGCAATAATGGTGCTATTTACTGTATCAGGCAAAAAAGACATAAATGAGACAAGATTATGCTTAATATTTTATGTGGAGATTCCATTGAGAAAGAGAACAGTTGATTTGTGGTTGTTAAAAAAACAAAAACAAACTATCATAAACAATGAGATTAAGGAGAGTCAAGAACATTATATGCAAACTAGGCATTAAGGTGAATAAGAGAATCAGAGACGGTAAGGCTAAGGAAGCTTCCACTTAGGAAGCTACTGAAAGTTTGGTGCATGAAGGAGAATACTATGATGAAAAAAAGATTTACAATATGAATTTTCAAAATGTGGAAAAGGAACAGATAGGGAGGATATTAGCAGATTAGAACATCCAAAGATCTTCTAGGTCTTGTGAACAGTGTGGAATGACACAATTTTAATCCCTCTGGCTGGAATACAGACAATGCCTTTAGCACACACCTTTAATCCTAAATAATGAAGATAAAGTTAGTTTGTAGAAGGAAGGAACCATGTTTGAAAGTCTAATTGAGGGGCAGACAAAGTAAAGAATCAGATAAAGATTTGTCAGAATTAGTCAGATATATGTATGACCAACTCATGAGAACAGACAAAAAGAGAGGCTACTTAAGAGCAGTACATTCTGAGTCAGAAGGGCACTTCAGTGAGCACAGGTCAGTTGTTGTTCAGACAATACAGTGGAGTCAAGTTGGGTTCAGTTCAGTGCTGTTAGTGCAGTTTAGTTTGTGGAATTCAGAGGCAGTTTATCCAAGCAAGCAGTTGAGTGAGAAGCCAAGAAAAGCCAACTTGAATCAGACATGGAGAGGAGTTTTGAGCCTGAATATCTGAATTAAATCATTCAGCTAGAGTTCATAAAGAACTGAAAAGGGTGAAATTGAGGGAGGAGAAGGTAAGAAGTTTAAATTTATAGAGACCAGAAGTATGTCAAAGAGAATTTGAAGTCACTTGAGAGAAAAGACTGTGACATGAATAGAGAATCCAGGAAGCAAGAAGCAGTGGTAAAAGGAGGTTTAAAGAGAATGAGCTAGTAGATACAGCCATGACCTAGAAAAGTAATTAAGCAGGAAGTCTTCAAGATGACAATTACACCTAGTGAATGCTACTCTCACAGGTTTTTAAGTAGTAATTTAGACCAATGCAAAAAAAGTGGGGATTTGAATTTGGTCAGGGATTAGAAACCATGAAATAGCAAAATGAAGCCCACTGAATTGTAAGACAGAGAAGAGAACAAAATGTATCATACCTGAATCTTAGTGATTTGGGAGCTAAAATTAGTATTAGTACAGATTCAAGAGGAAGGGGATGGAAACAATGAACTTCCCTCTTCGATGCTATGGTTTAAGCGCACATGCCAAGATCCTCCTGGAGCTTGAGATATTCCACAGCTATGCTGAGGCCATGCCTTCACAAGGTCTCCATGGCACAACCAACATCTTTGGAAGCTGGACCACATCTTTTAGAGAGTCCAGATGCTCTGCCTGTAGAAGCATATTGTAGGAAAATTTACATTTTCTGTTTAATTGACACACAATGGTAGCAAATGACAAAATTTGCATTCTTGTGGCAAAGCCAGGCCACTGCTGATTTGAAGACAATAGCCTGGGATCTCTATCGGGCCATATGGAGTCTTTGCCCAAACAAATGAGGACAAATGCGGCAGCACATTTTTGTTTTGTCTCCCTTTTTTTCTGTGCCTAATAATACCTCCTTCTGATTTTAAGCAGGGTTTATTTACTTTTGCATTGTTTCTTTCTTGATTATGGCATGTTATGTAGCATCACAACCCCCTTTTCAGCCGCAGCAGAATCAAAGCAGAGTTAATCAAGTTGCCAGTTTACATGCAGACTTGTAAAATAAATTGAAGCAAGGAAACAAACAAAATAATGCAATACATCTATCAGGATTTGAAGACGTTATTTTTATCAAGCTTGGATGAGCTGGCACTGTACTTTTTAATAATTTCTTAGAAAATACTAAGAACAGTGACAGCAAGATAACAGTAAAAACAAAATTTATTGGAAAATTTTCCAGTATATAATTATATGTGTGTGTGTGTGATTCTATTATACTTAAAATGGTCATTCTCATTTAATTATGTTTATATTATACCACATACTTTAGACGGAACATTTGCTTTTCATAGTGGTACCACCTGGAATGACTTAATTGTTCTAATAGGTCCAGAACATCTTGCTCTTGAGCTGGTCTTGAGCTGTGTAGTCATTTAATTGTTTGCCAACTTCTCTTATATAGTAGAAGACACAGTTAACAATATGGTCCCCCATTTATATATTATACAATATTATATGTAATACATACGCAAATATAACATACACACATATAACATGCATATATTATGATATATTATATGCATACATGTATATTATATAATATGTTATATAATATATATTATGTATATATAATATGTATATGGATTTTTAAGGGGTAAGGATGAGAAAGCTCTTTTACTTTCTAGAGTGATGACAAATTGTTCACACCTTACCTACCTCCCACCTCATGCCAAGCACCTTCTCCCTTCATAGTGCCACTCAGGAGTTCTCTTGACTTCTTTGTATCTGCATGTTTGTAGTTATGGGAAGCAGAGTTCAGCTTTCACAGCTGCCTGAGCTTGGTTGCTAGGATCATCACAGACTCTCCTCCATCTGCTTTGAAGCAAGTCATTTGCCTTTGGATTTTTAGTGCTATTATTTCCTTGTCTTATTTGGGATGATTGCTCAATTTCAGTCACTTTTGGAGATGATGGTTTTCTCTGACTCATATTGTGATTACGTGCATTACCATGAACTGCCATCTCCTGCCAGGTGTCCTAATCCTTATCTCATGCTTCAGAAGAAGGAGAAATGGCCTTGTAGTCTCTCTCTCCATCAGATGCAGTCTAGGATGCCTGCCTTCCCCCAGGGATTCCTTTTTTAGGAAATTGATCCTTCTTCTCTCAATGCCTTCCTACCAGACCTTTTTGTAGATATTTAACTGTCTAGAAAAAATACAACAGTTTCCCATTTGCTTTTATCATGACTCCTGACTTCTTTCTGTAATCTTATAGAAGTATGGAAAAATGAGTCAACATTGAAAGTCAGCAATACTTAGTTTATACCATAAAATACTAAAAATTTCCAGTCATAATCATCTTTCTCATTTGTTAAGTGGGAGAAAAGAGTACTTTCTTTTATTTTCAGAATGATTTATTTGTTTTTACTTTATATGGATGGTTGTTTTGCTTGAATGTATATACAACATGTGCATTCCTGATGTTCAAAGAGGCCTGAAACTTCCAACCCTGGTACTGAATTACAGATGGTTGTGAATCTTCATGTAGATGCTGGGAACTATATTTGGGTCCTATGCAAGATGAGCAAGTACTCTTTGCTGATGACCCATCTCTTCAGCTTCAAAAACAGTATTTTAGGCTAAGTTACCAGGAATACTCTTCCTGAATCACTATTCTCTTTGAAGAATAATATAATTACTAAGGTTTAAGTGCTTTGGTATTTAATATGGGCAGTTTTGTTTTAAAAATGGCTTTGTATCTCTATTTTAAGCCATAATTACTTCATCCTAGAATCTCAAAATTAGAATGACAGTTAAATATCATAGAGATCCAAGACAAGCTCAGTGTATGAACTACATCTAACATTTCTAGCAATGTACTTCAGGATATTTGATCACATTGTGAACCCTGAGATTGTGTCCTTTACTGAAAAACAAAACAAAACAAAACTGTTTCTAGTTGTATGGCTCAGCCCTTGCACACATCTTTAATCCAAAAAGCTTTCTGTTTATTGTAAGCAGAATTAAGAAAAGTCAACCACCGGTCAAAAGGTGGAAGAGGTTAGCCAGTGGTACAAGACTGAACATAGGGAAAAAAAAAACAGAGTAAGATGGAATCAGGAGAAGGGCTAGAGAGATGGACGGGAGGGAGAAGGGAGGGACACTGAGTTTGAAGGGCTTTTGAGAGCATCCTTTTCCTTTGGGAGGTCAGTTGGAAAGATCAACTGAGTGCTTTCTATGCTTCTCTGAGCTAGCAGGCTTCACTCCAACACCTGTCTCCTGAGTCTTTAATGGTAAAATTGAATGTTTGAGAGTTTGCTCTAAACAACAAAACAAAACAACAACAGCAAAACAGCAAGTGTCTATCAGCCATATTTAAAATCTCCTGTTAATAAACTTATGCCTGTAAGTTAATCTTTTCTATTATTTAGAAAATTTGACAATTTGTAACAGTTTTCACATAAAATCAAACAGTATTTTCTTATTTTTAATTTATGATGATTAATCAATTTATTTCTCATTATCTTCTTTCCTATATATATATATACATCATACAAGCCTTGATCACAAATTGGGTTCACTACAGCAATCACACATGGTCGTTGGTTAAATCTTCCAGTTCCATTATTACAAGGGAAACTGAAGACTGAACAGTCCTGCCATCTTCCACAGTGAATAAATGACCTGTGAGGCACTTATCCTACAACAGTGCCCTCTGTTCTTATGTCCGCATTCTCTATCTGTCTGTCTGTCTTTCTGTCTGTCTGTCTGTGTATCTATCTATCTATCTATCTATCTATCTGTCTGTCTGTCTGTCTGTCTGTCTGTCTGTCCGTCCGTCCGTCCGTCCGTCCGTCTGTCTGTCTGTCTGTCTATCTATCTATTGTATGTGTATTCCTCACAAGACATGAGCACTAAACTACCCTTTTCATCCTTCTGTGTCTGTGTTATAGTTTTTCTCCCCTTTACACTTTTAGAGTGCTCCAGGCATGCAGCTATACTAGTCAGGAAATCAAAGCCTCTGGGTCCAGGCTGGACAGAAGAAGTTTCTATAAGTGCATAAGTGTAGAGTCTAAAAGAAATGTCAGAATAGGACCTGGGGAATAGTTCATTTAGTAATGTGCTTATTGTGTAAGTGTGAGAACCTGTGTTCAATCCACAAAACCCTGTAAAATAAGAAAAGCCAGACATGGTGGTGAGACTTGGAAGGCCTAGTGCTGGAGAAGCAGAGGGAGGCAGATCCCTAGGCCTCTCTGGATAACCTGTCTAGCCTGTTTGGTAAGTCCCAAGCCAAGGAGAGAGCCCCAAGGTATACACAAAATAGAAGTATAGTAGGCAATATGTGTAAGGGTAATGATAGAAACCTTTGGCAGTGGTAGTGAAGAAGGAAATTAAATAAAGTTGATTTCTCTTTCTTTGGTAGCATTTTTTAAATCCCCCCCCTTCTTAAAGGGGAGAATAATCAAGGCTCAAGATTCATAATTAATCTTCAAAAAACTTTGGTCATTATAAATAGTATTTTGATGTGAAACAAAACTTGAGAGAGCAAAAGAGCTCTTTCATCTTTAAATATTATTTTTAAATTTTTTTTGCTTCTTTTCTCTTAACATGAAGTTCCATGGGGCCAATTTCTTTTCCTAAATAGTACTCTCTCTAGAGTTGGAAATGTCACCACTGTTAATAAACTACTCCAGGTGGACAGAGTGCCAAGTGGCTTCTGAAGAGCACTGGAGGCTTCAGTGTAAAGGATGAAAGGAAATATTTGCAGGGGAAAAGGTTGATCCAGTAAATAAACATGACTGGCATTAAGTATTTAATATGGTGGTGGCCTCCTTGAAACCAGTACATCAAATGCACAGTGGTGTGGCATCCATTCGGGTTTTACCATAAAGCTGACAAGCCCCAACCAGGCTGTGTGGCATTAAATTGTAAGTGACAAGTTCTGATAAGCTTGTCAGCCTGAAAATCTTTTCTCTAAAGCAAGCAGAAAATGCTGCAGGTTCTTTTATTAATAAGGCAGCACTCAGAGAGAAGAGGAAAAAGCCTGTATATAGGCAGAGGTTCTCAAACCTGCTGGACCTGAATGTGAATTGCTGACTTTCATAGTAACTGCCATATAATCTTTGAAAAAAATTTGTTTCATCTTTCTGAACCTGTTTATTGATGAGGAGGATGGCAGTAAGCCACAAATGAGAGTTGTTGAAGGTAAAGTAATGAGGAAATAATTTCTAGTTTTATTTAGGTTATTTTCTAAGGTGATTTAGGTTAGTATTCTCAGGTCCAGCAATGATGTAAGATTTCAGAGCTAAGTACTAATCCAAGAGAGAACTTAAGATATTCCCCCTTTTCTTGTTTTAAGCATTCACCTTGATAGCTGTTGTATTTTCAGAGTTCAATGCTTTAATTCAGCTGAAAAAAGAAAAGCTAGTCAGTGGTTTAGTTTTGGTTTCCAGGAACTGGAAAGTATGATAGAACTTGAGTAGTGGGTCTGTTGGAAAATGGTTAACCATCCATGAGAGACTAAGGGAAGTAGAGCGTTGAAGAATAAAGGTAGATTTCAATGCATTGTGATACAGGGCTTAGAAGACCCCATGAGGAATAATGAACCATGGATGACACTTCCAGGTATCTCTCAGGGAAGCAAAGGGACTGAGTCTCTGCCATCCACATCAGCCACATGATGGCTGTCTCTGTGGATGGGATTCTAGACAAGACGAGTCCTTCAGGAGAGGTGCAATTTCCATGAGGCATGAGCAGACAACAACCTTGACAGGTACAGGATTAGCTTCTTGGTTTGCAATAACCTATGCCTAACACTAACTAGATATCTTACTTCATGTATTTATGCCACTCAGAACATATTTTCTTGGATTCTGTTGTGCTCAGACCTGTGGGGCATTCAACAGAGACCTAGGGCAGGGGAGAGAGAGACTGAAAGATGCAAGAGACAGGAGGAATGAGAGCAAGACAGTTGTCTGATCAAGCTCCGAAAAACTTTACTTCAGGGATGGCAATATAAGCTTAAGCTGGAGAAAGCTACAAGGGAAGGAGAAGAGCCCGGGCAAGGGAGGCCAGGTGGCAATCTTCAGTTCCTGGAACCAAATGTCACAGTGTCCTCCACACCCACAAATATTCTTACTGTTAGACTACACATGTTTTCTCAGGGCTGTATGTGTAAGCTAGTAATTTCCCACAAGGCCATGGTTAAGGCCATGGCTCCTGGCACTGTTTTCTACTTCCTGAGAATATATGCTAGAGCCAGGTTGTTATGTTGTGTTGGTATAGAATCAGTAAATATGCATTCTATAAAGCTGGATTCTGGTGTTCTCTACTATCATAAGTAGAAATACCAATGTTTACATCTTTTTTTTAATGTTCATTGTTGTTTTTTAGAAAATAGATGTACCAGTTTGCTTTTCTGCTGCTGTAATAAAACACCATCATAAAAGATAACTTATAGAAAGCATTCATTTTACCTCATGTTTCTAAAGAGAGCCGGAGGTGGGGAGATGGGGTGATGGGGAGGGGGTAAGGTGGCACAAAGACTATGGAAGTTGTGACAGCAGGTGGCAGTGGCAGTATGCTGAGAATGTAAGAGTGTAAACATTAGGTGAGGCTCCTAATTCAAAAAGTTCCTCTTCCACCAGCAACATGCTTGCTTCAGCAACAGCCATGTCTGCTAAAGATTCTAGAACCTCACCAAATAGCACCATCAACAGCAGAACACATGTTCACATAGACAAGCTTATGGGGGACCTTGGCTCATTCAGGTCACCACAATAGCAAAATGATAATACATTTTATTGTTTCAATACTCATAGCATTTCCTACTATGCTTAGAATCAATCACATTAGATTTAGGGGTGGGTATGGGTCAGATAATAGTGATAAGACAGAATAGAATCTTGAAACAGATGTAGTCTTAAAATTAGATTTCTTTTTTATTGGTACTTCCTCCAAGTTAAGATGGCGCCTTTGGCTGGATCTTCTTGTTGTTGAGATCATGCTCTGACAAGTGTATGATAAGTCAATGAAGAACTTTGAGGCAGTGATGAAGCCCCTCCCTCAAGTAAGTTCTACACAGTGTATACTAGGAATCAATTAAGGAGAACAATCACGGTGCTTGCCATACTATGTACACATTTCAAACAGTCTTTCTTAACTTTCCATTGCCTACCCACATCTCATACCACTTTGTGAAATGAAAATTATCTTTAAACCCTGTCTCAAAAAAACAAAACAAAACAAAAAACAGGAACAAAAACAAAAATCTTTAACATGATCGCATAACCTTGAGAATTTACTATAGCTTCAAATCTTTGTTATTTAAATTTCTCTAAGTCAAGGTTAAAAATTTGTATCCCTTATCTCTCCATTGAACAACTTCCCAGATTTTCTTTCTTATAGATGGTATTTAGATACTGTGTTGTATCTTTTTCATTATTAGAAAATATGATACCTTTGTGTAGACTCAGCGCTTAGCTGGCATATTTGCAAATCGGTCTAATCTCATAAATTTCTTGAGTGGCCATGAATCACAAGGCACAGATAGATAGTCACATTTTTCTTAATTACTCTGCTGTGATGGGAGAATGCATGTTTACGTTGGCAAATTTGGGCTTTTTTCTTTCTCCCCATTTGCTTTGTTTCAGTCTGGTTTTCTTTGTTCACTGAATAAAAATTTTCCCTTTCTCCTTTTTTTCCCCCTTTGTATGCCAACCATAAAGGCATTGTGTGAAACATTGGGGTCCTGGGGTCTGAATGATGAGGACATCCAAGTCTTTATTTATTACAGACAGCTAGGGCTCTACTGATGGGATACAGGAGCAAGCACATAAATTAATAGGACTTTGGCTTATTTTGAAAACTATAGAGAAAAATTTAGTGAAAGGATGGGAGAGGGTAAAAGCTGTCCCTTAGTACCAGATGGACCTTTCTAAGAAAGCCAGCGTAGGACTGAGGGCTGATAGCAAACGGAGACGAATGATGCAAAGTTCTAGGGAAGCTCTAAGGAAGACCATCTTAGACTTACAAGACCTGTGGAAAGAGTGGACATATGGCAAGCTTTGAAAGCCAGTGTGAATGGAACTCTGTTACTAAGAAGGCAATAGATGATAAAAGTTGAGAAGAGGAATTTAGAAAGCCCATAAATCATTGTGGGTTTTGAACAATGTAGATAATACTATCTCTGATTTGATCATTTAAAACCATCTCTCCAACTGTGGAAAAGCACAAGTGATCTGGTTAGGAGGCTGTTGATGGAAATATGACACAGAAGATGATAGTGGCTAATAATTTGGAGATACAAAACATGGAGAATTCTGTCACAAACTGTTTTCTAATGCCTGGAACACAATAATGGATATTTTCTGAATCATGAGCTAAATATGATTTAGTTAAACAAGTAGTGAGATTACCAGTTTGCATATTGCTTTACTAGTAAAAATGACATGTTCCTTGACCTAAAGTAGATTGCTAGGTTTCACTTCTGACTTGTTAAACTTTAGCAGTAAGCCTGGAAACCTGTGTTTTATGTAGCTTGAGAGCAACCAGCAAGTTTAGTATGTGTCTTATTATCTTAGTGCAGAAGCAGAAAGAGAAAACAGAACTGGATACTCTCATTGAGATTGTTGTAATAGGGGTAAGATGCAGGTGGGGGGTGGCTACCTCATTGTAAAGAGAGTACTTAATTGAAGACAAGACATTAAACTAAGCAAAATGAATTTTGTATTCGTATCATAAGAAACAATTACTCATACAGAGAAAACAAATGCTAGAAAGCAAAGAAGTCATATAATGGAGAAGAAAAGCATGTGCCAAGCCTAGTGATAGAAAAGTAATAATGTAAGCCGGGCGTGGTGGCACACGCCTTTAATCCCAGCACTTGGGAGGCAGAGGCAGGTGGATTTCTGAGTTCGAGACCAGTCTGGTCTACAGAGTGAGCTCCAGGACAGCCAGGGCTACACAGAGAAACCCTGTCTCAGAAAAGCAATAATGTAAACAGGTGAGGTAACTTGACAGGGGGAAACTTACAGAAAAAATTAGTTGCCTGAATAAGTAGTTGGGAAAATACTTTGGTAAGAAAAGGTAAACATTCCTGAATTATTACCTAAAATCTATTCAACCTGATGCCACGTTGATTTAATCAGTCATCATTAAACAGATAACTTCTTTATTAAGTTTTATTTTATTTTTTAATGTATTGATTTACATCTTTTTATTTTAAAATTATGTTTTATTCTTAGATATTACAACATAATTACCTAATTTACCCATTCCCTTTTCTCCCTCCCATCTATCCTATTAAGCCATTTTTTCTGTCTTTTGAATCTATCACCTCTTTTTGTACTAATTGTTGTTACATAAATATATGGTATTATATATACAAATATATTCCCAGATATATAAATATTCCCCAAACAGCCTGATGTTACTTTTTCAGTATTTGGTTTCAGTGCTGACCATTTGGTATTTGATAGCCAACTGGTGTGCTCTCCCCGGGGAAGACCGCTTATTGTACTCTTAGCATTCTTTACTTGCCTGTAGTTCTTCATGTAGGATAGACATCTCTTAGGCTTTCCCTAGTCCACTTTAGCATATCTGTTTGAGAGAACTGAGTTAGCCAGAACTAAGCTGACTCCATGACAGGCTGCAAATTGGCAGTTTGGCAGACTAAGCCTAAGTTTCTGTTTCCCAGAAATGAGAACCTGGATCCAGGACCCTGTGGTAAGCCAATCACAGCTTTGGGCTGCCAATCTGAGGACACCTTGTCATCTGGCCCAAAGCAAGAATAGGTGGATAGAACGAGTAAGCAATAACCCTGGAAAGTTTCCAGAGCCATAACGAACTATAGAGTCACTTAACTCCTAGAGATAGAGCTAACCAACCAAGAAATAAGGGCCATACTCCTCCCTGGAATTCCCCTAAGTGACAATAAAAACTAGTCTTGGAAGTCCAAGGGGGTCGCCATTCCCAAATGGAGAACGCATGCAGGAATTTTGCTGAATAAATGCTTTTTGTTTTTGCATACTATTTGACTCTGGAATCTCAATCTTTGGCAATTCTTGGACCTTAACTTGTTGTTCTTATCCCGTCATGTTGGTTAGATTTTATGCTTGTAGCTGGTGATATTTGTAAAAGATGAAATTTCACAGCAAACTCCCTGATCCTCTGGTTCTTACAATCTTTCTGCTCTGTCTTTTGAGGTGTTCCATGAGCCTTAGCTGTAGAAATTGTTTTGGAGATGTATCTATTAAGAATTGGTTCCACAGGGCGGGAAGTGCTTGCTGATAGAAGCCTGATATGGCTGTCTTCTGAGAGGTTCTACCAGAGCCTGACAAATACAGAGGAGGAAGCTCACAGCCAACCATTGGACTGAGCTTGGGGGTCCCAGATGGAGGAGTTGGAGAAGGGACTGAAGGAGCTGAGGGGGGTTGCAGCCCCACAGAAGCAGCAACAGTGTCAACAAGCCAGGACTCCTCCCCACCCCCTTCCCCAGCTCTTGAGGACTGGACCACCAACCAAAGAATATACATGGAGCCACCCATGGCTCTGTCCACATATGTGGCAAAGGATGGCCTTGTTGGACATCAATGGGAGGAGAGGCCCTCAGACCTAAGTGTGTTTGATGACCCAGTATAGGGGAATGCCAAGGCGGGAGGATAGGAATGGGTGGGTAGAGAGCACCCTCAAAGAGGCAGGGGAAGGGGGGGCTGGGATAGGGGGCTTCCGAAGAGGAGACCTGGAAAGGGGAAAACATTTGAAATGTAAATAAAGTATTCAATGAAAAAGAAGGATTATGTTAACTCTTCATTAATTATGGATACATTATTGCTCATGAATCTACTACTTCCCAACTTAAAGTTTCAATCTTTTGACTTCAGTAATATTCTTTGCTTTATTATTTGAGCTTATCAATCTAACATGATTATGGGTGGCACAAATTACTATCATTTTTCAAAAACTAGAACTCAGGGCAAAATCAAAAAAAAAAAAAAAAAAAAAGAAAAGAAAAGAAAAGAAAAGAAAAAAAGAAAAGGATTGGTTCCATGGGGCTAGAGAGATGGCTTAGAGTTTAAGAGCACTGAGTGCTCTTGCAGAGGCCCAGAATTCAATTCCCACCAACCGCATGGTGGCTCACAACCATCTATAAGGAGATCTGATGCTCTCTTCTGGTGTGTCTGAAGACAGCTACAATGTACTAATATACATAAAATAAATAAAATTTTTAAAAGTAAATAAATCTTTAAAAAAAGGAATTGGTTCATTTGTATTATATTTGGTTATGGTTTTGTTGGTTGCTGCTGTTGTTTTATTTGTGATGTTCTCTGTTTATTGCAAAGAGAAGTTTCTTTGATGAAGGGTGGGAACTATACTTGTAAGAGATCCCAAAAGGGCTAACCAAAACTGTTCTTTACATATTTAACATGTCTTTGCACTCATAATACTAAAATCTTATTAGTTTAGCAATTTTGAAATAATATTACTTCCTCTAGCCAAAATACAGAATCAAGCATAGTTATGATTCACTGTAGCTAAAATACAGATCTGATCTGAGTTTCTACAAATAACAGTAAATTTGAAAAATGTACATGGTTACTTATATTTTCAAGACAAACCACTTGGTTATAAAAGACAATGAATGGGAAGACAAGACAGAAAACCATGAGAGATGAAGAAATGCTTACCCAATCCCCACATCTTTGCCAGCTTTTTAAATAATGAAATCAAATATACAGGATACTTCCAAGATTCTCATGCCTAAATATAGAGAACATCTCTCCTCATGAGTGTAGTTAGAACTCATGAAAAATGATGGAGTAGTCATTTCTTTTTATTAGGTTCCTTAAAAGAGTACTTGGCCCTTCTACCACTGAAAATTTTCACTGCCATTTTTTTGAGTTGGCCACATGAGGACTTCCTAGAATTATGTAGGCACTGAGATCAGTTGCTTACTTATGGTCTGGGAGAAAACCAAGACTGGTATTTCAAAACCTTAAAGGAGCCAAAATATTTCAGCAATATGAATGAGATGGGAGGAAGACTCCATGCTCCAGATGAGGATTCAACTGTAGATGAGAGTCTCTGACATGCAAAATAAAGAACCCATTTTTCATTTTTACCAGATTTTTGAGCCACAGAAACAGTGAAATAATATGTAGACATTATTATATGCCACCAGATGTGTGGTAATTTATTATCCAGCAAAGAAAAATAACCCACACTAGTGTCTTTTGTCATCTTTCTTGGGTTGAGATCTAATCAGTGTATTTCATTTACATGTACCACAAAATCTTTTCCCCCATACCCCTTTGTCTCTCTGATGCTATTATACATAAGTTGTGAATTTGCAGTTGGAATATATATATATATATATATGTATATATATATATATATATGTGTGTGTGTGTGTATATATATATATATATATATTATATACGTGTATATATACATCACACACAATAGATATATATATATATATGACATACATACATACATACAGGGAAGAAATAAATGAAATGGCCTGTCATATTATGATCAGTTTTAGCATCCATGGTCTAAACTCAGCTGGAAAATTGGCGTCTTTGTTTCTAGCCATTGTACACCTTGTGCACATGTCTAATTAGTACATCCTAAGCAAAACTGCAATTATCTCCTTGGGGACTCCTATTCCAATGAAAGAGCTGGGGTTTTAGATGATGTTTCTCTGATTCTATTATTTCATTTTTCCTCCCATGTTGAAATTCATTTTCTCAATACTGACATAGAGGTATACTATCTCAAGTTCCTCTGTTCTGATTCTCTGATTTTAATGATGCATTTACAAAAATCTAGGGCAAATTAGAAAGAGTTCAAAGGCTTACACTCATTAAAATGGACGAACAATTTGTTCAGGAAAATTGAAATAGATTCTACAAGAGGATTCAAATGCTACTTCAAATACAGAGATTTAATTAATGTGCTTTTAACTTATTTACCTGAATTATTCAACTTCTACTTCTTAGAACAGACCTTAGTGGATAACTGATTACCCGTTTATATCAGGAACAAAAAGTCATGAAAACCTTTTGGAAGAACACTGTCATCACTTCCTACTCATTTTTATTCAAGACAGCTGCTCAGGCTCACCAGAGATCATTATTTCACATCAGGCCAGTTTGTAGTTAGATGATATGGCTCAACTTATACCGCAACCAGTTTGCTAATGCAGAAAGTGGTTATGAAAGGGGTTCATGTCCAGATGCAACTTTAGTCCTGCCAACACATAGATTTCAACCTTTGAGACTCTGAGCAGAGATCTATTCAACTTGTACCTGAACTTCTGATTCATGAATAGGAACATGTAATAAACAAGCCTTGTTTAAAGGCACTGCATTTGTAGTAATTTGTTATACAAAAGTAGAAAACTATTATACAACTATTACTTTTAATATACTAGAAAAATAATCTTTAATTCCCTATACTTATTTCAGTAGTATTCATTTTCATATGTGTCTTAAAGAGAAGCAAATCTAGACATTTAAAAATAATACTGGAGATTAGAGAACACAATTACCATTTGTGTAAGACCATGATCTGAGAAATGAAAAGAAGAATTAAGTACGGAGAACTCTTCCTTAGGGTGTGCATCGAAGTTTTAGCTTCTGCATCTAGGTCTGAAGAAACATCCTGGAAGAGGGGGTGGAAAGATTTTAAGAGCCAGAATACCAGGAATTCTACTGTAACACAGTCTTTCCTAGAAATGTCTGCAATTGCAAGATGGAAACAAAGACAATATCAGTGGTAATCTTAGCATGGAAGGAAGTAGATTTCTTGGGGCCCTATTGTTAGACAAAGAACTACAGGCAGATACTGACTACCAGGAGAAGAGTTAACCTCTTCCCAGAATGAGCCCCCTGACTGTTTATCTAGTGAAGACTAGTCTGTCCTGAAGCCACATAAAGACAAGCAACAATAAAGGAAGGATTCAGCAGGTTGTATCTGTGCCCTGCCCTGTCTTGAACAGTTTTTTTCCAACTTTGAGCAGACTGAACAGACCTTGAGTGTTTGCCTTAAGAACCTAGGTGGAGTCATCTGCCTTGGTGTCCTGTGCAAGTTCCCACAGGAACTCAGAAGAATAGACTGCCCACTGACCTTGCTTTGCAAAATAATCCAGCTGAAACAAAGGATGGGTCTGTGGGCTTTCCCTATATAAACACAGTGCTGAATATTAAACCTGAAGCCTTGAACAAACCTTGTCTTGTGTCTTGACTTTATTCTCTTCCCCCTGTCCCCCGTCTCTTTTTCATTTCCAGCCCCCCCTTTCAGGTAAACACAGTTTGTCCATGGACGATGGACAGCTAGAGTGTCTATATGTACCTTCCCATATATGTAAAAATTTAATGAAAGAAAAGAGGCTATCAACTTCAGGAGGAGTGGGTGGCAGGGACTGAACTAAAAGTAGCTTGGAGAGGCTGGAGGGAGAGGGATGCAATTTCTTTCAATTAAAACATTTCCAAGATAAGAGCAGAAAAGGAAATAAGTGGGAGAGGGTGGGGTGGCAGGCATGGGGAGCAGGGAGGCAACAGGGGTTTGTTTTTGTTTGGTTCTTTGTTTTTTGGAGGGGAAACTGGGAAAGGAGAAATTTACATGTAAAGAAAATATCTAATAAAAAATAAAAATAAAAAATAAATTTATATTTAAAACTATAAACTTTTATTGTGTGTTTTTATTTTAAGTGATTTATTTAAGCAATTATTTAAGTGATTACAAGAATTGAGAAAAGTTAAAATATTACAATTTATAAAGTTCAAAACACAATCCCACTAAGATAACATTAAGTTTTTTAAGAATAAAAAAAAAAAACATGTTTAAATCAAGTTTCTGTAGACTAAACAGCCAATGTATAAAGTCTGTCATTGTATAGGGCAATGTCCTTCACATTCCTTCACTGTTCACCTACTGTTCCACACAGAGCAATGCTCACTTTTATAAGCTCCATTAATGTGAAATATCCCACACAAGAGTACCACGTTTTTTGTTCTTTGTGTAATTTTTACTATACTCATTCTGATGCTTTTCCTTTTGTCCACTAAGCTTTAGTTAGCATATAAAACAATAAGTTTCATTCTAATGTTTTCACTTTTTATAGGTCCTTTCACTTTATACTGATAGATATTTGGTAGGTATGCAAATATATGTCATTGCATTACAATTGCCTATACGTTTCAGCACAGTTGAATGTCTGTAGTCTAGGAGCAATAACTAAGGTGAGTAGTAGGCTATATGATTCTGTAAATATACTCTAGATTGCTGGTACATTGTGGAAATTGCCTAATGGCACATTTCTTAGCATGTATCTTCCATTGTTAAATACATGGCAGTATAAATGGCCAACACAATACCCAATGGTGTGTCTTACAATTCAGTCTGCTAAATGTTCATAACAAGATTCAGTTAAATCTGAGCGGATTTGAATTTTTTCTGAATAAGAAATACTATTTGTAAAAGAATGAAGGAGAATAAAGACTGGTATAAAGTGAGTTTTCTGGTAAGCTTTTGCCTTAGAGTTAATTTACTCGAGCGAAAAAGAAGCAGCACTAGAATATGCTAGAAGAGCTTTATTGTCAGAAGTTGCTCATAATCCGAATGACTGAATTCATTAACTTGTCCTTGCTTTCAGTTCTGTACGTCTCAGCAGCATCTGTGTAAATCACAGATGATTACGGAACTGTTACCCAGTATTTCTGGCACAATCTCAGACATAATGAACATGAAGGTATTTTAAAATAAAAATAAAAGAGGAATCATTACTGAAAATTAGGCTGTTTTCTTTTTCTATGTTGCTTTTATTGGATCTGTATTTCTCAGAATAATTATGTCAGTGTTTTTTGTCCTGAAATATTTTTGTTAACATAAAAGCATTCATTGTCATATCTAGTTAAAATAGGGGTGATATTCCTTTTGATTATGTTGTCCCAACATCTTTCTTTACATATTGCTACTATTTGCACTTATTCATCTAATACCTAGTAGAAATTAATATATTTTTTCTTCCTGAATATACAGATATTGAACCTTCAAAATTAATCTATGTCTCATGAATGAACATGACATGTTTTCTCTCTCTCTCTCTCTCTCTCTCTCTCTCTTTCTCTCTCTTTCTATGTCTGTCTGTCTCTCTCTTTTCTTTGGTGTGATTCATGGAAAATTTGTAAAGATTTACAAATTGAAACTGTAATTTTCCTTTTGATATTGAAAAAGGATTTAAGAAGATAACATTTGAATATAACTAATGTCCCCTGACATTTCTATGTAAAGTGTTTTAAAAATTGTTAAGTAAGGTTTTTAACTAATTGAATAACAAAATCAGTTTGGGAAGGGGACATGACTATGCAAGTGTTGCACATCCTGTTTCCCACTGCCAAATCTTTGCCTCATTGGCTGGCTCTGGTCATGAATCTGTAGTACGTGCAATAAACTGAAAATATTTTTGGGCATGAATAGAAGATAATTAATGGCACTTTAGCAACAACAATAAGGAAATAAGAAAAATAAAAATTATTTTCATACACCATCTTAGCCAGGGTTATTATTCCTGTGATGAAACACCATGACCAAAGGCGACTTGGGAGGAATGGGTTTATTTCTCCTACAGTTTTATGTAATAATTCATCAACAAAAGTAGTAAGGGTAAGAACTCAAGCAGGGTAGGAATCTAGAGGCAGGACATGACACAGAGGCAGACACTGGAGAGGCCCTACTTACTGACTTACTCCGTGTGGCATTCTTAGGCTGCTTCCCTTTAGAATCCAGAACCAGCAATAGGCTGCGCTACCCTTCATCAACCACTAATTAAAATATTCCTGTTAGGATTTCCTATAGGCTGATCCTATGGAGGCATTTTCTCAACTGAGGCTCCTGCTCTCTAATGACTCTAGCCTGTGTCATGTTGACATAAACCTAGACAGCACATACATGAAAGAATATTTGGGGAGATTTGGTGGTGAAGATGGAGAATTTGGAAAGATGTTTAAAATCTTCTACTTGCTTTAATTTAGAATGTGTGAGATATTGAAGGATAGTAAACTTTGCCAGAAGGCTAGCAATTCACTACTCTGTTTATTTACTGTCTTTTGAACTTAGTACATTTTATTGCACAGCCTTAAAAAGTTTTATGAAATATTACTTAGTTGAGATTGGTTTCTGTCATATTTTCTAAGGAATAGATTAAGGTTTTTGATGCTTTCATACATATTTTTATTCTGTATTCACTTTGAATGAATTGTCAAGTGAATATAGACTGAGAAAATGCTTACTTTATGTTCATTCTATCAGTAACCTTTTTATGGAAAGCTAAAAAAGCTATGTTGTCCTGAAAGGCATATCAGGAGAGATGGTATCTGATCAGAGTCAATAGAAGTTTTATAGAGGGTTTAAAAAGAAGAGGATTAACCATGTAAGGTGACAAAACTGGACAAGTAAAAGCTGAAAGATGTCATTAAGCCTCAAGTACTCAGTAGCTACTGTGGGATTTAAAACTTCAATGCTGGTAATTTAAGATAAGGAGTAGGGTTGTATGCCTGGGTGTTTGCCTGTGGGAGAAAGGTAGTTGATTTAATGTTTTATTAGAGATTGCACTGTTTTCAAGGATGCCGATTGTTTTTTATTTTTTTGTTTTTTTTTTTTACAAGCAGTGACATAATATATACTCTCTAAGATTTCATTTTGTAGCAGGTATGTATTTAAAATGAAGTAAAACTGCCAGGCCCAAGGTAAAGCAATGGCTGATACTGATAGTTATTTTCAACTTACCCTGCCCAGGACTTTTGCCTATTTATGTTATAATAGTATAGTAATAAAATGTTGGAACAGTTGAATTTTTGTTCATTTGACAGGAATCAAGCAGCATCTATCTTTCTTGTCTTTTATTCTGAGTGAAGCTGAATCTCATGCATTTTCATATAAACTCCTTCTCCATGATAGGCCACAGGAACCATCCATAGTAGTTTTCATCTATTAAAAATTTTGTATAATTTGTAAGTCTATGTATACATATATAGACAAAATGAAGTCATGCCACTTGAACTGACAATGCTCCCTCCAAGAGCCCTAGACTACCTACTAAGAACCCTGGTGCCAGGCACAGAAATTCTTATGTCCAATTGTTGATCAGGGGAATCTATGATACTTTCAAAGCAATACAGGCTATTTCTATTGCTCATGCTTACTTCTCAGACAATAAGGTCAAGTACCTATCTCAAAAGACTCATGCACTTGGGACACAGGAGTCTCAGGATTCCTGTGATGATCTGACATGAAAGCCTTCTATCTGTAGAGCTAACCTTTGAAGAAGCAGAAGGTATTAAACAAGCTACCATGGGAGGGAAGCCACCAATCGTACCAGCCAGCTTTGAAATCTATAAGCTACAACAAAATGATCATGATGGTCAAAATATCCCTGAAGGTATAAGACTGATCTTCATATGTTGGTGGCAATCAGCAGTTATCTAATTAGTCTTAAGGCTTACTCAGCAGAAGGGAAATCATGTCTGGTACTGGAAACTTTTCCAACAATCTGGCATTAGTGAGATTATAAAACTTAGAGGACAACCTAATGCTGTTACTTTACGAAACCAGCATAATTCCTTTTTTAAAAAAGATTTATTTATTTATTTATTATATGTTAGTACACTGTAGCTATCTTCAGACACTCCAGACGAAGGAGTCAGATCTGGTTACAGATGATTGTGAGCCACCATGTGGTTGCTGGGATTTGAACTCAGGACCTTTGGAAGAGCAGTCAGTGCTCTTAACCACTGAGCCATCTCTCCAGCCCACCAGCATAATTCCTAATCCTTATAAATCATTTTTATACCTACAAGTAAGTGAGGTTCCCAACTCTCATCAAAGAAGCTTTTCTTTGCAACAGATAGATACTGTTACCGAAGATCACAACTCATCAAATTGAAGAGAGTGACAACCCCAGTAGATGTATCAACAAGAAAACTCCGGCACCTAAAGCTTAGAGAACCTTGCCGAAGATGGGTCAGAAAGATTATTAGAGCCAGAGGATCAGGAACTCTGTTTCCTAGAAATGACAGGGAAGCTATACCCATAATATCTCAACAATAAGGCCACCTAAACAAGACCTCAAAGGTGACAACCTCGATATTTATGCTAACATGGAAGGAAAACAGGCAACAAAAGAATGCTAAGGGTGGGGGAAGTAGTCTTCTCTCATGGAGGACTCCTTCATTTATTACCCAGTAGCACATGGTCAGCTGAAGTCATTCACACCAAATGTTCAATGTATTCAGCAGGTTGTGCCTATATGTATAAATATGTTGGTTTTATGGCTATCTATCATTTCTATCATCTATCTATCTATCTATCTATCTATCTATCTATCTATCTATCTATCTATCTAAATTAGCCAGACGAGGCAGGGAGTCATAGGGAGAGTTTTATGAAAGAAAGGAAATAGGAGGAGAGGATATAATTATATTTTAATAAAAACTGTTCATTGAAGAAACAAGAGAAAAGACTCCTTTTATGACTCTTGAGCCCTGATTCATTGATTTGTATACCTTCTTTCCCCCTAGATTTCTGGAAATAGTTTATCTGAATATATTTTTCTATGATGTAAAATTTAAGTATTTCTCCTATGAATATTCAGTTGAGTTTATCACAGAATTGATAAACCTGTATTTCTTTTTTTCATTTCTTTCTTTCTTTTTTTATACATGGAAGCTGAGGATCTGAACTCAGGACTCTTTGCTTACATAGCAAGCACTTCCCTGAGCTCTACCCAATCACCGCTGCCGAAACTGATGTTTTTGTGAGGGGTAGAAACTCATAATCTTTCATTTTACAAAGGCTACACTTTTACTTCTCAACTCAACTCTACATTTGATGCAAAAGTTGCAATATTATTGAATTTGTTAATTAATAAACATTTTGATTTATACCACTCTTGCCATTTTGTCATTTTAAATAGAAATTTATACTGTTCCCTTTGCTACATTCTGGATCTTGGCTAAAGTAAGTCTATGCCTTTTATGAAATTTGAGGATTATTTCCCTATTATTTATAGTAACTAAAAAGATAATTGGAAATCTGAATATACAAGAATGTGAAACATTGAGGTGTGTGGTATCTAAAACAGACTCTAAAATTAGGTAATTGTGAATCTTTGTGCTTTATGTTGAGTAATAATTTGTTAAAGCTGGGATATTTTTGGTGAGAGAGAACAAAATACATTTATGCCACATAAAATATGTTGTCATAATGTAAAAGAAGAAATAAAGCTTTTAGTACATATGAACAGATGTGTGATATTTAGACAGAGGTTGATAAAGATATTGCTCTTTTAATGTTATAGCACTCAGGGATGGATGTAAAGCTGAATTTCATAACTCAGCAGACTGATTTCATTCATTACATTTTTTCCTAAATAAAATTTGCATAGTTATCCAGGCAAATGCAGAATGTGTTTAGCAGTTTAGAAACATGTTTGAAGAAGTAGGCAAAAGGTGTTGAGTAACTTGGCTAGCTTTCAATATAGCAAGAGAAACAGCAAGGTCAATAGCTGTAAGGTTTAATTTTGGTTTAACTGGATTATGTTGAAAACTTTGTTGTTCAGTCAATTATTTCACCAGAGGCAGATGCAATTTCATGCTGTGTTGTAAGGGTCCCTCGTGCATTTTTTATCTAATCAACAATAGATTGAATGTCAACAACTTGGTGAATAATCGAACAGCACACATTAAGGAGAGAATCTTGGACTTTGCTCAGGCATATTTTTCAATAGTGACTGGAAGAAACATTTTGTTGTCTTAAAGACATCTAGAGACCAGGGAAGTAGGTTTTTGTCAAAACATAATCTATTGAATTGGCCAAGGATCAGAAAGAAACAGCTTGTTTGGAACCCAACAGTTGATGACTTTTAGAAAATGGGCTTTCTTTCTTGACCTTGTGTTTTCCAGATATACATGGAGAGGGTTATAGTACTGCACCCTTAAAAGACTTGCATTTAACTACCTTGTTCAATCATCATCTGTCTCTGTCCATTTTGCAATATGTACTGACTGATAACTGAATACTCCAAACTCTTGACACACAGCATTTCCTGCAAAATTATTATTATTATTTGCAAGCAAAAACCTTGGCAAGAGAAGTCTGATTTATGTGGCTGTATGTGGTATTTTAATGATACAATTTAATGGAATTTAAGTAAGTTGATTAAATATGAGCATGTAAATTATTTTGAAGGCTTCAGTGAGGCTATAAAGATCAGGCATGAAAATTCTACAACTGTCTGTGGGGAAGATGATGGCAAGTGATTAGAAGCGTCATAAATAGCTAGGACTTGGCATTTAAATAGCTTCACAAATGTTTTAAACTGGCATTCCACTTTAAGTAACAAAAGCTAGACATTAACAAAGATCAATTATGGTATGATTCATATAAGAGAAATAGCTAACATCTAATCAGTAATCCCGAAACAAACAAATTAAAAACAAAAACGCTTGGTCTTACATAAGTATTGTTAAAATGAAATTTTAATGTGAATTCTAGAAGCATGGAGTGAATTATCCTTCATCTTTGCCCTGGGAACATAATAGGCAAGGTTTTTAAATGTATGAAAGCTGAAGGGAACTGAAAAAGAATGTACTCTTGAAAACCTTCTACTAAGTTGTCAAAAATTCTGAGTACGCAGCTTACTTCCTTCTTGTCTGAAGTAGTTACTGTCTCTCTTGGTAAAGGAATTAAGAAGGTATAGACTGACACATTTGAGATAATACATAAAGAAGGATTGTCTGAATAACAGCTAACATATTAAGAATGTGAGAAATTTAGAAAGGAAAGAAATGAAACATCTGTATATAGACTGCATTTATTTCTGTCTGCATGCTCTAATTTTACATGACTTCAACACCAGAGGAGTGCAAAATGGGCAGAGACCATAGATGATTTTAATCTACAACTAAGTAATAGGTAAGATGACAGGTTTGAGTTTTGTTCTTTTGAAACAACTTTGAAATGTCACTGATATTGCCTTTGCTGGCAGATCTCAAGAAACATGTTGTAGAATGTTTATACAACAGAAGTAACATGTACTGAAAAAATATTTGTAAAAGTTGATGTGGTATGTGACTGTGTATGCTGTGTATGTGCATGTCTGTGTGCACTCTCCTCTATGTGTTTGCTACATGTAGATGATGTCCATGGATGTAAGAATATGGCATTCAGTCTTTGAGAGCTGAAGTTGCAGGAGATTATCAGCCATATAATGTTGGAAACTGAAATCAGGACCTATGGGAAAAGATCTAATGCTCGTAAAAACTGGGACATCTTTGTAGCCCAGAAATGAAGTGGGAATTTCCACTTTCTTTGGAGACTCAGTTGTGCCATGTGATGCTTTTGGGAAACTGTCTTATGAGAGGATGTGTTTGCTAAAGCAGACACGTAGGAGGATGTTTTGAGAGGATGCTTAGAAAAAGGGCATTTGATATTTTGGAGTGGATTCTTGTGAGAACACATAATGTTTGAAAGGATATAAATATGGCCCAATGGAGAGTGGACAATGCTGGGTGGTATTGGTATGCCTTATCATTCTTTGTTAGTCATGGTTTGTCTTAACTTCATAGAGAGAAATGCACCAAAAAACTTCTGATGGTATTCCGTCAGCTCTTGCCTTTTCTTCTGACTTGGACCAACTGGTAGAGGCTTGCTGTCTCTTTGGATCAACCTGCTGTTGCTGCTTTGTGAATGGTGTTTGCAGTGGATCAAGCTGCCACTGCTGATTCATGTGAACTGACTGCTGATATCCTGACAATGCACATTGGATTTTCTCCAAAGAACTATTTCTAAACAGGTCTACATTCTTCATTGCTCTATTAACATGTTCTTTCCACTACCTATAGTGGATGGTGGGCTAGAAGGGACGTTAAAGCATTTAAGAACACTTATTAAAAGTAGGTTTTAAAAATCTAAGTCTACACAGAAAACTTTTTTTTAAAATATGGATTATCACCAATTTCCCAGGATAGTTTTGAATTTATGCTGCTCCTGACTCCTGGATGATGAGAAAGGCAAGCACTTCCATGATGACAGAATGGTTCTAAGCAAAAAAGGAATCTCAGAAGTTATAGATACTGTAAAAGAAGAAGGTCTAGCTTAATAATATGTAAAAACTAAATATGAGGGAGTTGAAGGAAGAAAAGAGGGAAATATGTAACTATATTTCAATTTTTAAAAATATTTTAAATAAAATATGAAAAAATAAACTGTAAGGATTTTGTTTTTATTGTTTTGATTTTTAAGACAGTGGCTCATGAAATCCAGGCTGTCTTGAATTCACATATAGCTGAAGATAACTTAAATTTCTGAGCTTAGCACCTCTATCTCTCAATTTTGGGTATTACAGATGTATACTGTCACATCTGGCCAGGAAAATGTAGGCATTGAGTACTAGAGAGCTACAATGTAAATTAGAGTGAAATAATTCAATGGCTATTGCAGTTTTACAATACATTACTTAACAATGAACCACCATTATGAGAAAGCATGTAAAATAGATTGGTTGTATAAGCTAATTTAACAAGTCAAGGAAACAACAGAATCTTTAGGGTTTTTTTTTCCATAAATACATAAGGCAGGAATTTAATCTCATTGGACATGGGAAGGAGGAGGTGAAAAAGAAGCCTGTGGGTAGCTTTATACATTTAGACAACAGTGTTTCTTCTTATTATAATTAGAACTATCATTCACTGATTTCACAATGCATACTAGCATGAGACAATAAAAGAATACTCCTCTACTCTAGTAGAATCTTACAGCTTGGGTCTTAATCATTAGGTTGTCAAAAGACAGACTAATAGATAAAAGTAGCTTATTAGTATATGCAATCCATAGAGTTGGAGGAAAGTTTGGGCCATGGGTTGATTGGTAATGGCTTGCTGGGCAGACATGAGGATCTGAGGACCCAAAGCATTTATTCATGTTACAAATTGGGTATGGTGACAGTGGTCTGTAATACAGACAGGATGATCGCAGGGACATTCTGGCTTTCAATCCAGATGAATTGGCATGCTTCAGGTTCAGTGAGAAACTTCATTTAAAAGAAAAAGTAGATAATTTGAAGAGAAACAAAGGAAGACATTAAATGTCAAACTCTGTTGTTTGCAAGTACATGGGGACATGCATATACATCATTATATATCATGGAAATATGTGGAGTTCTTAGACTGTTGTCCATTGGTTAAGTTCATAGAATAAGCTAGAGCTTGCCTATGATGTCAAGGGTGCTGTGTAACTGTCCAATTTAAGAGCCTGTCATGGTGCTGGGGGAAAAGATAGGTACAAAAATAATTATAAGGCAAACTGTAAAGAGACTAATATCACACAGAAGCAAAGTAAATTAAATTGAATTTACATATTGATGAAATGAAGGGAAAGGCAAGGGAAATCAGAGACATTTTTAAGGAACAAAGGTGTAATGGACAGAGAGGTAGGCCTTTAAAAATCCATTACCTGATCTTCAGAACTTGTCAAAAATTTAGTTTGAGGAAGTTATGGTAGCTCTCCCCTGTATTTTCTACACTTGGAAGATGAAGCAAAAGGATCATCTCATTTTAGAGTCCAGTCTAAGATTCAGAGTGAGACACAATCTAAACCAAAGCAAATAGAAAAATGTAGAAGATAGGCTAGATGTTAGAAAACTTATAAACAGGGCAAGATTGTGAGCTTAAACATCTCAAAGTATTTTTTTTTTCTGGATTGCAGAATGGAACAAGTAAATTCTCAGGTGCCTAAGATGTTGCAACTTTTAAAAAGCATACAGTATTCAAAAATTTTAATCCAGAATTGCTCCTGTCCAAAGGAAGTACCAGGACAAAGAATGGAGCAGAGACCGAAGTAAAGGCCATCTAGAGACTCCCCCACCTAGGGATGCATCCCATATGCAGCCACCAAACCCAGACACTATTGCTGATGCCAAGAAGTCAGCTTTTTTTGCTGTCAGGAGCCTAATATAGCTGTGTCCTGAGAGGCTCATCCAGAGCCTGACCAATACAGATGTGGATGCTTGAAACCAACCATTGGATTGAGCATTGGGTCCTCAGTGAAGGAGTTAGGAGAAGGACTGAAGGAGCTGAGGGGTTTGCAATTCTATTAGGAAGAACAACAATATCAACCAATCAGACCCCCTAGAGTTTCCAGGGACTAAACCATCAACCAAAGAATACACATGGAGGGACCCATGACCCCAGGTACATATGTAGCCGAGGATGTCCTTATTTGGCATCAATGGGAAGGTGGTCTTTGGCCCAGTGAAGGCCCCAGTGTAGGGGAATGCTAGGATGGTGAGTTAGGTGCAGGTAGGTGGGGGGGGGAGCACCTTTATAGGAGCAAGGCATGGGAGGATGGTATAGGGGATTTGCAGAGGGAAACCGGGAAGTGGGATAACATTTGAAATGTAAATAAAGAAAATAACCAATGAAAAAAGCAGACAGTATGGTATCTGGATCATAGTACATGCAATGCATTTCAGTTATTTGATATGTTAAAATTAGTAATAAATCCTTTTTTTTTTTACTTTACAAGAGTTCAATATCTAGAATGAACAATATCAAAAGAGGGAAATGAAATATATTACAAAAATATCTGATTTTACTGTTCATACCAGTTGGAGCCTTAGATACTAGGTTCTGTTTCTCTAAAGATGCAGAAATTTCAAAGCTTTATCCTCAAGAAAATAGCTTTGAGACACTCTGAGGAGGAAGCTGACTCAGCAAGCCCAAGCAAGGCAGATGAAATCATGACTTGTGTTTTTTGTCATCTTCCATATGAGCCAGTGTGTTAGGAATGGGAAAGGAACAAATCATTTTTCATTGTTCTTTCATGGGCTCTGCGTGGGCTGGATTCTCTAATGCTTTACTTCAGGCCATTTCCAGTTATTCTGTAAGATCAATATTTCAAAGTAACAATAGATTCTGGGTGTATACACAGGTTTGCGTGTGTGTCTGTATGTGATATTTTTCTTCATTTCTAACCTTTTTATTGCTGCCATAGCAATAAAAAATCAGGACAGGACAGGTCTACAGAGCTCTGAAAATGGCAAGTGATCAATAAGAAACAAAGTCCTATTAATTCATAAAGGTTGAAACTATAGGTGAAAAGGAGAGGGAAAAGATAGTGGAAAATAAGGAGCGAAAAATAATATCCTAATGGTTGACTCTAGGGAGGCTTGGGATTTAGTAAGAATCTTTACAGCTTGATGAGTTTTTTTAAATAGAAAAAATATGCACCAGAAAATACAAATAGTAGATATTCTGGGCAAGTCTGATCACCTTGTTCTAAGACACAATTCAATAAAACAATATCTTTTGACTAAATCCCCTTTCTGTCTCACCTTTCAGATGAGAGCTGTAAAAAGCCTGCTGCTGTCAAAGAAGTGGGGAAGAAGTCACCATGACAACTTGAATACAGTGAATTTGTTATGCTCCCTCAAAAAGACAAATAAGAGAAGAAGGAAATCTGAAAAGCAGCTCATTTTGAAGTGATAAGTTCTAGAACTGTGAAGAAGCATTTGGAATGTTGGCATTACAGGCTTGAAAGTTCACTCTTCTTGTGGCCTCCCTCCACCTTCCTGTAAGGGCATCAGGAAGCTTTGTGCAGAGGTAAACACACAAGGCATGCTCCTTTTCTCTTGCCTCCACTATGCAGTCTCCACATATCTGCTGGTATATATGATACATGTTCTAACTATTTGGGGGTGTTTGTTTTTGTACAGGGCATCTTTGCATTTTTCTGGCCTTTGACCTGTACCTATTGGTGCATTTCTGGATCCTGCAGCTCATGCAGGCTTTTATGCTTCCTGTAAAGTAATGGAATACCCTTCAATTTAGACAACCAAATTGGCTAAGGTTACTGTGTCAGACTCAGGTTTACTGCTTACTATGGCATCTTATATATTCTAGAGACGTCATTATATGATATATATTTTACCTAAGTTATAAATCTTATTGAGATGAATCTGATAAATGTTTAAAAGCTCAGATTCATATGTTTAGAAAGAGCCTTACTCTCTCATAAAACTCTGAAGCTTATGTTGTTAATCTGGAGTATAGAGCTTATTCATGTTCAGAGAAATTGATATAGATTGTAGTATTCTTTCCCTGGGGTATCCTTAAAGTTCTGTGATATAGATACTGAAATGTGGCAAAATAAATACTTGATTTGGCTTGGAGTTTTGTTGAGAGTATGATGGAAGAATGACTTGGTTGGTTGGGTGAAAAATTATCAGAAAATGGTGTTTCTAAAGGATGTAAGATATATTGGAGGCAGAAAACCATAGGAAATAATTTAGCCATCTGCAACTCCACTTCAATAGGGTTATGCACACACCCTTTCCTAAAGACACATCTAACACATTTTGTTGACAATCTGGGACTTCTACTTGCATCGGGGTACATGCATACTTGTTTTAAACAGTTGAAAAAGTTTCTCTTTTCCTTTACAACCATCATAGATTCTATTCAACCATGCCCTTATAGTCTTTGTGGGGTGGCAGTTTAATTTGAACTGTTTTGGAGTGATTGCTCCAAAAGGCAAGCTGTGTACTCTAAATGAACTTGTAGGAAGAATCCATATTAACCATCTTATGACTATAGATAACTTGATGTGAACATGACTTGAATTATATGCAACATAAGAAAGGTCATACACAGTGATAGAATACGTTTATAGTCCAAAACTATTAATCTAACTAAAGAACCACCCAAATAATTCTACTAATAACCTGGCTCCTCCTCTTGAAGCCCTTCAAAAGCATCTCAAAACAATAGCATAGGTCTTACATATTGTGTATTACATTCATGTGGCCTGCTTTCAACTCTTGATGGCATATCTGTTTCTGATTGGTACTATCACTTTGCTTAAAATAAATTATCCTTGGTATTTTTCAATCTGAATATACCTTTATTTCATTCTTGAATAAGATGCGCAGAACCTGGTAACAGCTTGCTTAGACCATGTCCACTGCTCAGGGAAAATTGAAATAGAGAAGTGGATCTGGACAGTAGGGCAAAATATTGGGAAGTTATTAGAAAATGATACCAGGAAACTATAAGACCAAAGGACATTAAATGCCATGCTAAGAATTTTAATTTTTCCAATCAAAAGCAGTAGAAAAACCATTCCAGTCATGTCTCACAGAAACCACCCTACTCTAAAAAAAGAATATGAGACCACTATACAACCATGTGTGGTATGTTTTATGTCCTCAGAATATGCTGAGAGAGCACAAGGAAAGGACAGGTGTAACACCTTTGTGGTTGGGGTGGGCAGTTGATTGTTGCTGAAAAGAATGAGTGTTGCAAGAAAATTTTCTTCAAAGAATAAAACAATGGCAAAGAAAAGAGGGACAGACCAGGGCGTTGTAGAGGATGGATTCAAAAGTGCTTAAAGGCAGGAGGTTATGACACAGCAAGGAAATAGCGTAGTTTTGTTGTTGTTGATTTTTGGATTGAAGTAAACATCCATATTTGACTTGGTGGAGGATTTAAAGAGATTACAATTACAAATAACTTGAGGGATTTATGTGCAGTTCTATAAGCTATCAAGAAAACTGGGAAGCAGGATGCAAAATATTTAAATTTGGGTTCTGGAGCTCTAGTTCAACAGCAATTTTGTTCTGGATGGAGAGAAGTAATGTCCACATTCAATAGACAGGCAAACCTAGACATCTTCCCTTATGAACCTGAAAAGAAGCAATGAGGGTCAGAACTAAAGATGTGATAATTTATTGCCATGTATAGAGGGTCCAAAAATGACATTCATAATGTTGATTTGAGAGAATTAGTAATATAAATCATTGAGACAGAAAATTCTAAGCCAAAATTTGGCTTGGATAAAATTTACACAAATACTAAGCACGATTGGTTTGCAATGTGTATGGAACATTCCATTTAGAGTCTTTTCATGGCCTTTGAAATTGAGAGCTCAGTTAACATGCAGTCCTTACACACACACACACACACACACACACACACACACACACACACACAAATTGCTGTTGGTATGCTAATTCCTCTGCATTGATCCTATATGGCTGTGACTGCTTTTTATGCCTTTAAAAAATTATTTTCTTTTATTCTTTCAATTTCTTTTCATTCCTTCTTCTGTCACATATTATATCCCAAATGTAGTTACCCTTCCCTCCCCTCCTGCCATTCCATCACTTTCCATCTCCCTTCTCCCACAGATTCACTTTTCCTCTTTTTCCCCTTCAGGAAAAGGCAGGCCTCCCAGGGATATCACTCAAACATGGCATAACAAGTTACAATCAAACTAAGCACAAACCCTCATATCAAGACTGAATGAGGAAACCCATCAGGAACCAGAAGTCCCCAAGAGCAGTAAAAGAGTCAGAGACAATCTCAATCCACTGAAAGATGCTCAATGGTATATTCTGCATTTAATGTGTTACATGGGTTTCATAAGCTAAAACATGTATTTCCAGGGAATCCAACGTAAGATTTGCTGCAGGCCAGCCATTCTGGGCCTTCCTCAACCTGCGCAGGAAACAGGGTCCTGGTCAGGTCGACAAGGCCTTGGTGAAGAAATGACAGACAGACATGACACAAGGAAGTGCAGAATCTGAATATAATTCTCAAATATGGCGCCAGGTTTTCGTCTGATTTTGTTTTTTGTTTTTTTCGAGACAGGGTTTCTCTGTGTAGCCTTGGCTGTCCTAGAACTCACTCTGTTGACCATGCTGGCCTCAAACTCAAGAAATCTGCCTGCCTCTGCCTCCCAGGTGCTGGGATTAAAGGTGTGTGCCACCACCTCCATGGCTTCAGGTTTTTATACTCAATACAAAAGGGAGAGAAAGGTCAGTGGCACAGAGGTCAAGGTACATCAGTCAAGGTACATAGGAGCACCATGGGTCTACAGCAAAGTATATACATGTAAATTGGCAGGAACTAAGCAGAGGTTGTAATCTGAAAGAAAGTCAGCTTTGACTAAGGGTTATCTTGATCTTAGAAGCCAGGTGCAAATAGTTTCCATTCAGTCTATTATATAGGCTACTGCTGGCCAGGCCTTAGTAAATGCCCCAGCCATGCTAATTTTCTGGGCTAGCAGAGGTATGCCCTAGGGATCCTATTCTTGCTAATTTTACCCAAAACAAAACAATAATCTAGTTCCTGAGAGTGAATTCAGCTGCAAATCTAATGTGGTCTGCCCTATGTGGACTGAAGTGAGGATTTTAGTTAAACTTGCCCTGGGATTATCAACTACCATTCAGCAGAAACACAATGCTCTACCCTCTTCATTATCTCCCTAACAATGCCAGAGGCAATTAGTGTGAATGGGTAACATTCTTTACAAAATTCTAGGCCTAGCTTTGGCTCAGCAAAGATTAGGGTACTGGAACATCAGTGAGTGCCAGTCAGAAGGCAACTTCCAGTTTTATTTAGTTATAAATGAATCTTATCTTGAAGGGCACCTAGCACACAAGTTCACAAGGACATGTCTGGGCTACCTCTGAGTTAGGGAATGCCAAGGGGACATTGCAGGAGACTGGCTTCCATGACGCTTTTTCCTCATAAACTGCTGTCATGCAAAGTGTGCATGGCAAAGATTTATTTATTGCATTTTTGTTTCATGGATAGGAATGTTTTGCCTGTTTGTATGTCTGTGTAGCAAGTGGATGCCTGGCTTATGGAAAAGCTAGAAGGGTGTCAAATCCTCTTGAACTGCAGTTGCAGATGCCTGTGGGAACAATTATGGAGGTGCTGATGCTGAACCTTGGTCTTGCTAAAATGAGCCATTTCTCCAATCCCCAAAACTAAACATTTTATATATTCATCAGTACTTGTAGTGGTATTACAAAATGCATATCCTTTACACTGTCTACAGAGGAGCCAGATGTTTAGAGCTAATTTTATGGTTTATACTCTTCAATTTTATTTCTAGTACTGCTGCATCCTATCTCTTTGACCAAAATTCTGATTATAGCTAGGATTACATTGAAATTCTCAAGGAAGATTGCTGCTATCACACCAAACTGTTCTCAGTTCTGCACGATGCCAAGAACAGCTTCCTTAGCCACTGCAGGTGTGTTAGATAAGAAGCCTCGCTTCCTCAGATGAGTAAATGGTAACGGAGTAGGATTTGTATATCACACAAAAGCTGTTCACATGTATTCCTCGACACTACGCTTGACACAGCTTTAAAGTACACATTACTGTGACTTGAATTCTTTCAACTATTTTGTAAGAGAAGCAGCTATGCAAGGTTCTGGGATATGAGCATAAGTGATGTCTGTTTTTCAATAGTTGAAAGGCTTTAAGGAATGACAGTACTGAATATTTGGATATTTACACAATTACATCATGATGCAAGAACAATGACTGGAGTATGTAAAGTTCTGGGTGGTAGGTAAGATTGTAGAGGATTTTCCAAGAATGATTACCAGAATCACCTAGACTTTTCAAAGTGTGTAATAGAGCAAGATTACATAGTCAACCCTGCTTAAACCTAGACAGAACTGATTTAAAAACTGAGCTGGCACACTTCAAGGAAACTAAGACCAAAGGAATAAAGTAAGCCCCCGGGTCAGAGTTGTGTAAATCCCTGTTATCATTTGTGCTGTCTCCACATAAGAAAGCATAATGAGAACAATTCTACCAGAATTAATGCTCATATTTTAAATGTTTTCATTCTCATGTACTTGTACAAAACAAAAAGAACTCTAAAGGATGCTTATGAGCAGACGTGAAACTTGGGTTCTGTAGAGTTTCACTTTGCTCATAATTAGCTGTTATAAAGGATTATGTAAGAATGGTTAGTCACAGGAAACTCCCCATAGACAGTCCTCCAACATTTTAACCACACATCTATAGTTGTGATTCATTTTAGTTTAATGACATTTTGAATGGAATTGACAACATAATATCATAGCTACAATGATCTCATGACCTCAAGAAATATCCATCAATTTATTGTCTTAAATGTCGCCTGGGCATCGTTTGTGCATTGACCCGTGAGGGCATTTAAATCCACTACATTCGTACATTTTAGTATGTGAGTCTGAAGCTCAGAGAAATGTGTTTTGGCCCAAAGTCACTCATGGGTTAGTTATTAAGTGAAGATCAGAACTAAATTATTCTGAAACTTCCCTGTCAGTTTTCTCAGTTTTTTTTTTCTTTCTAGTGAATGATTTGAGCTCTGAATTAAGGGCAATTCAGTTTAATGAACCTTTAATGAGAGCCTAATGTCTATCATCCATATACTCTGATGGATGATTTTGATGAACTGCCTAGTCTATCAAAATCAACATATTGATAGATAAGTATAAGAAGTTAAGTATTACTATAAAGTAGTTACCTTCTAGTGAACATAGAGGGTCATAGGAGAGCGAAAGGAGGCATCAACTTTTTCTAAGCATGCTAGAGGGATGGGAGGGAGCAAAAAGCAGGCACTCTAGGCTAACTCAGTTACATTAAGATTTCACCATTTACAAAATTGTCCTCATCCACTCTCCTCTCTCTCATTAATTGTAACTGCTTCTATAAAATAATTTTTCAGGAGATAGCAGAAAGCACAAACTCAAATGTTCTATGGGATCAGGTACAAACCTATTTTACACGTGTTCAGTGTAAAATAATATAATAATAATAATATAATAAGTGTTTAAAGTGATAAACTGCAAGATATGTATATAACCTTTTATAAAGGGAGGAGTTGCCACTCAGCTTCTGTTAATTCAATACTAAGAGAAAATTACTTTAATTTACATATGGTATTTTTTGAGATTTTATTCTCTCCAACTTCTTCTCTGTCTTCCTAACTCCCTCTCACATTCATGACCTGTTCTTTAATTATTATTTTTCTCTCTGTCTCTCTGTCTCTTTGCTGTCTCTGCTTTTCTATCTCTCTCTTTGTCTCTGTTGTTTTTTGGGTTTTTTTTTTTTGTTT
>NW_022196904.1:82407139-82440396 GCF_008632895.1 Mastomys coucha
TCTCTCTCTCTCTCTCTCTCTCTCTCTCTCACACACACACACACACACACACACACACACACACTCTTAATATATTTAGTGTTGCTCTTCTGTACACATGTTTAGGGTTGACACTTGGGTCTAGGTAACCTATTAGAGAGCTCATCTCTACAGGAAATTGATTCTTGCTCCCTCATAGCTTGGGACTCTTTCTCTTTGGATAACTCCTTGTGGATTTTCTCCTTCCTATCTTCACTGTCCTGTCAACTGGTGTTGTCAGCATTCAGATCTTGTTTAGCAGCCATATTGTTGAGATTTCATGGGTACAGCTTCCCTGTTGTATCTTGACTACATTTTCTTTATCCATTCTTTGGTTAAGGGACATCTAGGTTGTTTTTATTTTATGTTTATTATGAACATAGTTCTTGTGGCAGGATGGAGTGTACTTTGGATATATGCCTGAGAGTGTTATAGCTTGGTCTTGAGGTAGATTGATTCCCAATTTTTTGGAACCACCATATTGATTTTCATAGTGGCTGTACAAATTTGCACTCAACTCAGCAACAGAGGAGCATTCCCCTTGCTCTATATCCTCACTAGCCTGTGATGTTACTTGTGTTTTTGATCTTAGCCATTCTGAAAGGTTTAAGATGAAATCTCTAAGCAGTTTTGATTTGTATTTCCCTGATGGCTAAAGAAGTTGAATATTTTTTTAAGTGTTTCTCAGCTATTTGAGTTCCTTGATTGAGATTTCTTTTAGACACTCCATTTTTTATTGGATTATTTGGTTTGTTAGTGTTTAGTTTCTTATTTATATATTTTGGGTATTAGGTCACTGTCAGATATGGATTTGGTGAGAATCTTTTCTCATTCTGTAAGCTGCCATTGTTTTGGCAATATCCTTTGCCTTACAGAAGCTTTACAGTTTCATGAGGTGTCATTTATTGATTGTTGTTCTTAGTTCAGGAAGTTGTCTTCTGTGCCAATGTGTTGTAGATTATTGTATCTGGTTTTATCTTGAATTTTGTTTTGTTTTTTTGGGGGAGTCCTTTTTTTGTTTTGTTTTTTGTTTTATTTTGTTTTGTTTTTGAGACAGGGTTTCTCTGTATAGCCCTGGCTGTCCTGGAACTCACTCTGTAGACTAGGCTGGCCTCAAACTCAGAAATCCACCTGCCTCTGGCTCCCAAGTGCTGGGATTAAAGGTGTGTGCTACCACTGCCTGGCTATCTTGAGGTTTTTGATCCACTTGGATTTGAGTTTTGTTCAGGATGATAGACAAGGATCTATTTGAATTCTTCCACGTGTTGGCAACCAGTTAGACTAGCATCATTTATTGAAGATTCTTTTTCCCATTGTGTATTCCTGGCTCTTTATAAAAAGCCCAGGTGTCCATAGTTTTGTGGATTTATGATTCAATATGTGACTTGTCGTGACCAGTCTCGCCAGCAAGAACGACGCGGCAACAGGATCCTTCTCAGCAGCACTTTATTGGGAGATCCTCTTGAAGTTTGAAGCGAAGGACCCCGATACCCTGGAGCTGCTGGCTTATATAGCCGAGTGAGACTGATTGGTGCACCATGCAGACACCTCATTAACCTACCCCTGCGGGAGGGGGGCGAGCAAACGTGTTACTGTCTGATTAGTTTAGTGCAAGCACCTTATTAGCATATCCCCATTGGGAGGGGGAGAGCAGAGGGAGAGACGTGTCACTGTTATCGCGCGCCTGCGCCAAGCAGCTGTCCGTGGTACTGAAGTGAAGTTTGGCGCCATTTTGGATAGACGCTGTCCGGCGGCCAACAGTGGCTATTTGATTCAATCTCATTGATCAGCCTAATTTTATGCCAGTACCATGAGTATTTTACTACTATAGCTTTTCAGTCAGTATAGCTTAAAATCAGGTATGGTGATACTGCCTAATGTTCTATTATTGTAGAGAATTGTTTTAGCTATCCTGGGCCATTCATTTTTCCATATAAAGTTAAGAAATATCATTACAAGGTTTGTAAAGAATTGTCTTGGAATTTTTATGGAGACTGTGTTGGCTGTGTAGATAGCTTTGGTTGGATGGGTTTTTTATATATTAATCCTATAGATCCATGAGTATGAGAGATCTTTGCATCTTCTGATATCTTCTTCAAAATGTTATAGTTTTTGTCATACAAGTGTTTGACAATCTTGGTTAGAGTTACTCAAAGATAGTATATATTATTTGTATCTATTGTATAGAGTATTGCTTCCATGATTTCTTTCTCAGTCCATTTGTTATCTGTATATGAAGCTTTAAAATAAAGCTTACAAAATAATGTTTTCCTATTTCTCTTCAAATATGATTAATGTTATCTTTTCTTTCTGTCTGAATTGGCCCCCTCTCTCCTCCCCAGTTAAAGCCTACCACTTGTTTTTATATTTATATCCTACTATCCTTTTTTCCTAGAGCACCTTCCCCAGTCCTTTTCTAGTTTTCAGGCTTCTGCATTTACTTCAGATTATATACTTAAAGGTTTGGAAATTGGATCCATAATTAAGAGTATTTATTTTATTCATTCCCCTGAAAATTCTATATAATTTTTATTAGGTATTTTCTTTATTTACATTTCAAATGAAATCACATTTCCTGGTTTCCCCTCTGGGAAAAAATCAACAACTCTGTTCCCCCCTCCCCCTGCTCACCAACACACCCTCTCCTTCTTCTTGGCCCTGGCATTCCCCAACACTGGGGCATAGAATCTTCACAGGACCAAGGGCCTCTCCTCCCATTGATGACCCACTAAGCCATCTTCTACATATGCAGCTGGAGCCACAAGTCCCACAATGAGTATTCTTTGGTTGGTGGTTTAGTCCCTGGGAGCTCTGAAGGTACTAGTTAGTTCATATTCTTGTTTGTCTTAAGGGGCTGCAAACCTTTTAGATCCTTGGGTCCTTTCTCTAGCTCCTTCATTTGGGACCCTGTGCTCAGTCCAATGGATGGCTGTGAGCGTCTATTTCTGTATTAGTCCGGCACTGTCAGAACCTCTTAGGAGACAACTATATGAAGCTCCTGTCAGCTAGCACTTGCTGGCATCCACAATAGTGTTTGGGTTTGTTGATTGAGTATGGGAAGGATCACTAGGTGGAGCAGTCTCTGGATTGTCCTTCCTTCAGTCTCTGCTCCATAGTTTTTCTCTGGAACTCCTTCCATTGGTATTTTGTTCCCGCTTCTAAGAAGGATCAAAGTATCTACACTTTGGTCTTCCTTCTTGAGTTTCTTGTGGTTTAGGGATTGTATTTTGGGGATTCCAAACTTGTTGGCTAATATCCACTTATCAGTGAGTGTATACCATGTGTGTTTTTCTGTTATTGTGTTACCTCACTCAGGATGATATTCTCCAGATTCATCCATTTCCCTAAGAATTTCATAAATTCATTGTTTTTAATAGCAGAGTAGTACTCCATTGTGTAAATGTACCACATTTTCTGTATCCATTCCTCTGTTGAGGGGCATCTGGGTTGTTTCCAGTTTCTGGCTATTATAAATAAGACTACTATGAACATAGTGGAGCATGTGTCCTTATTACATGTTGGAGCATCTGCTGGGTATATGCCCAGGCATGGTATAGCTGTGTCCTCTGGTAGTAATATGTCCAATTTCCTGAGGAACTGCCAAACTCATTTCAGTACAGAGCTAAACAAAGAATTCTCAAGTGAGGAATACCAAATGGCTGAGAAGCACCTAAAGAAATGTTCAACATCGTTAGTCGTCAGGGAAATGCAAATCAAAACAACCCTGAGCTTCCACCTCACACCAATCAAAATGACTAAGATCAAAAACTCATGTGACAGCAGATGCTGGAGAGGTTGTGGAGAAAGAGGAACACTCCTTCATTGATGGTGGGACTGCAAGCTGGTACAACTCATATAATTTTCTTAGGTATTAGTTATAGTAGCAAAAAGGTCTTGAGATCTGCATCTTCTTTCTCACCTCATGTTATTTCTTCTATTTAACTTTACTATACATTTCTATTACTCTCAGCATGCTGAGGTTGGAGACAATTGGCTGCATAATCCTGGAATAACAAGGATTGGCTGACCAATGCATTTGAAGGTTGGCTGTATCACATAATATTCCAACATAAAAAGGTCAGAGACCCCCTACTACATGACGAGACACTCATTTGGCAAGTCTTTGCTGAAAAGGTGAGAAGTAGTAAGACAGAAAATGGGAGGAAAGAATAACAGGTGTGGCAGTTAATGAATGGATATGCACAACAGCCAATACTAATTTGCCACAATAGGACCTGGAACACATGGTTGAAGCATTCTCCAAAGTACAAACATTTAATATGTTTTGAGCAGAGTTTTAAACTTTGATCTATGGATTTCACCTAAGCATATTTAAAAAAATCAGTCTGCTAAATGCATAAGAATTGACTTTCAACCCTATCCATTAATGCATACAGCAAGGAAGAACTCAATGAATGACAACTGGGCCAATCCTTGTGATTCAGTCTCATTGACAGGATCAATGTCAAGCTTTTTCAAAACCCGTGCCCTTAATCCCAGCACCTGGGACGCAGAGGAATGTGGCTCTCTTTGAGTTTAATGCCAGCTTGGCCTACAGATTGAGCCAGTGTTGCCATTTGGAGAAACCCTGTCTCAAAAAACAAAGCAATGATAACAACAACAACAGAAGGAAAGAAGGAGAGAAACAAAGAAAGAAAGAAAGAAAGAAAGAAAGAAAGAAAGAAAGAAAGAAAGAAAGGAAGAAAGGAAAAAAGAAACAAAGATACATTTTGATATAGTAGATACTAAGTTCAGGTCCTTCTGCTCATATTTTGCAATTCTATTGAATCAAAGAGAAAACTGTTGGGCCTTGAATAAAAGGCTCTGGTTTGGCACCTTTCCAAACTATCTCATTTCATTTTGATTTACATGCTTTCCAAAATAGTCAACCTTGAGTAAATTTCTTTATTTGTAGACTTACCTCTGCATGCTTATTTTTTTCAAAAAGAAAAAAAAAATTCTCATTATACTGAACTGAAAAAAATGACTCAGATTTGGTATTTATGTGATCTAAATGTAACATATAATCTAATATATATGTATATGTATATACATTTTCGTAATAAATGTTCATACAATTCTTATCAATAATATATCATGTGCAAATTAGTGTCTGAATTAATGTTGTGTAGCTGCTGCTGGAAAAAGAAACCTATTTTATTGCATAATAAAATGTTTTTAATTGTTGGAGTAGAACAGCTTTATTACAAACCCATTACTTTGGGAAACAGTAAACTTTTCATTGATCAAAAATGTTACCAGTCATACAAGACTGAAAATAGAGAATAGCACCCTTGAAAGGGAGAAATAAAGCAAAATAAAGTAACAGTATATTTTTAAATGCAAAATGGAACATAATTAAGAAACATGGTTAAAGCAGAGTTTAAATAAATTCAGTTGTTTGAAGTCAGTTGTTTATATCAAGAGTTTTGAAGTCTTGGCTTGTATTTTAATTTAGTTTATATTTTAATTCAAAAAAGATTTATACAACTATTAAATTAAAGATTAATGAAACAAATCTGTTTTCTTGGTGTTTTAATTATAGACACTTTTGATAGTGTGTATATCATGCTTTCAATTTATGAAAAGCAATGATACTTTTATTAATGGAAAAATATTTTTGTTAATATATTAATAACTTTACAGTTATACATATGCCAAGTGTGCATTTATATGCACTTGTATAAATACTGTTTTCTATATGGAATGAGTCATAATAATTATTATTAATATAATGCCTTCTAATAATAATTACTCAATAATTTAAATGAAATTTTATAGGTTTAATTTAAATCCAAATATTGATAATGAGACGATGGATCACCTAACATAACATATATTTAACAAGCATAATGATCTGAGTTTGGATCCCTGATATCCACATAAAAACAAGGCATGATAGCCCATTAATCTCAAGTGCTGGGTTAGAAGGATAGAGGTAGATAAATATATTCTAGGGGGTTGACGGTTAGCCAGTCTAACTGAAACAACAAGCTGTATTTTCTGTGGGAGCCGGTATCTCAATAATTAGTGCACAACAAAAGACACCTCAAGACCACTTCTAGATCCCTCCCCAACATTTTCTAAAAAACATGTCATTTATGGTGGTTTGAATGAGAATGGCCCCGTTAGGCTCACATACTTTTTGTTTTTTCATATGGTGTTTATTGATGCCTGATAATTGGACAAGTCCCTTTCTTTCTCTCTCTCTCTCTCTCTCTCTCTCTCTCTCTCTCTCCCTCTGTCTTTCTTTCTCTCTTTCTTTCTTGTTTGTTTGTTTGTTTTGTTTTTTGGGTTTTTTTTTTCGATACAGGGTTTCTCTGTGCAGCCCTGGCTGTCCTGGAACTCACTCTGTAGACGAGGCTGGCCTTGAATTCAGAAATCTGCCTGCCTCTGCCTCCCAAGTGCTGGGATTAAAGGTGTGCGCCACCACTGCCCGGAGACAAGTCCCTTTCTGACAACAAACTGGAAGCTTTGCCATTCTTAAATTGAGCCTTGCAAAGACGGGCTGCTTGAATTCACTTAAGGAGCTGGAGGATAGTGTTGAAAGGGGTCTGGTTCTCAGAGGACTTAAGTCACGCTGCACATTGGTTGGTGCTGCCCCACTACTACCCCTAGTCTGCTGGAGCATGGACCACAGCACCACAACTGCCACAGTGAGCTCATTCCCAACCCAGCCATGGGCTTTTCCCCACAGCGGAGTTCATAGAGTGGAATCCAGCTGCTTTTTCTTTACTGCTCCCTTCTTTCAGCTGAAACATGGCGATATCACTCAGCTATCGAAGACGATTAGGCTGATAGCATTATGCTTCTGGCCAAATAGAGAGATCAGTAAACGTGCGATGTTCCCTCCTCCTTCAATGGCCACATTGTTTGTACACTGAACTTCATCTGGGTCTTGGGCACGTTCTTCCAAATCAGAGTGAAGCCCTGCTGATATTCGTGGCAGGATTGTTTTCTAGCTTGATCCAACAAAGCCCTTGAGAAGATTCTCAGGAACATTCTTGACAGACGAAATGTGTGTGCACAGTGGCCAGGATCCTGTAGTGTCCACAGAGCAGCCCGTGCAGCCCAAGCACGGACAGTAGTGGGGAGGCTGGGTTTGCATTGATCATGATGTCTATCAGCGGCCCATAATCTTTTCCAAGCATGAAATTCAACTCCAATGCGTTTGTGGTTAAAGTCGTGGGCTTGTCAATTTGCAGGCTGTTGGTTACAGACTTCCGTATCTGGGGTGTGAATCATCTTCGAAAGGCCATGAGTGCAGCCTTCAACTCATATAAGGTTCATATACTAGAATGCTTACTTCTGGTGGAACTCTTTGGGAAGGATTAGAAAGTGCGTCACTAGGGGTGAGCTTTGTTGTTTCAAAACATCAAGCCAGCCCACCCCGCCCCTGGCTCCCTAATGCTTGTGTCTCAAGATGTGAGCTCTTAGGTGTAAGCTAATTAAATGCTTTCTTTTACAAGTTGCCTTGGTCATGGTGTTTTATCACAGCAATAGAAAATAACTAAAAGACTATTTTTAAATTTTGTGATTATTTAAGCTGAATGTATGAATTCATTTTCTCTTAATAATATTATATTAATTGTTATTCAATACCTAGTATCTGTTAGGCGCTAGGGTCCCAAGAGATATGGTCTCTGTTGTTGAGTAATAAACACCCTGATAGAAAGATACTGATTAAATGAGTAGCTGAATATAAGCTTTGTAAAATTCAGGTTTTTTGGCTTGTTTGTTTTGTTTTGTTTTTAACATTCATAAAATGAGTCTCGCTTTTCTTTGTTCTTTGACGAGTCACCTGAAATGAAGAAATATTTGTAAATAACTGAGAATGTACCCTGAGCAGATTTTAGCAGGTGCATATTTAAAGGAGCACATTTAACAGAGCTAGTGTTTTCATCCCTTCCTTCTGAGGTATTAAAAACACCACCCATAAATACATCTTTCATGTAAGTTTGGTTAGAGAAACAATATAAGCTCTAAGGCAAGGGTTTACATCCTTCTGGTGCTTGCTGATTTGTTTTTTGCCCCCAGATAATTGGAATTGGTTGCATGATAGGTTACAAAGAATTTTCACATAAGTTGAGACACTATGATACTTACGATTTGTTTGTGACCTCTACAATATGTATGTCATTCCTCAGCATCTGAAGGATTATATCATGAGTCCCTGAAAAAGAAGGTCTGTGGAGTGGAGGGCCATAAGAGGAAGCCTGGTGAGGTCGAGCTAGGGCTTGAAACCCCAGAAACCCAAAAGGGATGGTAGGTACCAGGGTGCAGCCAGGCAATGGGGGAGCGAAAGGGATAGGATAGAATGACCTGTTTGGTGCTCTGGCCAGCTTGGGTGTCTATCTGCATACATCCTGCCCTGCTGGATGGGGGTCTGTATCCCAGTCCTCGAGGAATCTTTGGGCCTCCCGGAGGCCATGGACACAGATTCTAGCCCTGGGTGGTCGCAGGCAACGCTGGACACCACTTAGGAACTAAGAACAAATTGGGGGCTCAGTCTGCTCCAGGGCTGAAAGGACAGAGGGGACAGGGAAAGGAAGTGGTCACCTGGTGCTTCAGGCACCAGTGGTGACATGAGTGGGAGTTCTTGATCTGGTCTCACCGCTGCAAACTCTGGGGCTGGGTCATCATGATGCATCTACTTAAAAGGAGGCAATGCATGGTCGTAAGATGTTTTATTGTTACTTCCTGTTGTTTTTGTTGTATCTTAACATGAAAATTAATATTACCAACATATCCTAATCGATTGAAATCCAAAAATAGGAGGAATTAGAAATTTGTTGATTGTCATCCAATGGTCTCTCTAATTTGGTAATTGGAGAAATAGGTCCAATATTGTACAATCCATATACACTTTCAGCTTGTTTGTTGGTGACAGTGTCTTGCTGTGCACAACATAATAGTCTTGAAATCTTGCTTCTCCTATCTCAGCCTCTCTTTTAGTAGTATTGTTTATTTCATGTTTTTACACTATACTATGGTTTTCAGAACAGCTTACATATTACAAAAGTATTTATACAGCCAAAAGAAACATAGACAATTAAATTAGGAGGTAGCTTGTAAGAGAACAACAAAGTGAGACTGAATGCTTTGCTTGACATTTGTAACTCTTGTATCAAGTTTGAAGAAGAGGACTTTATAAGTTACTGTTTCTCTGAGATGAATGCTTTTCCAAATTATCACAGCCAATGAACCAGATTCTTACCCTCACCTAATATCTGTGCTACCCTCCAAGCAGAACCAGTGTTCATTGAAACAGTTGGTGAATGACTTTATGGATAGACCATCTTAATACACACACCATTTCTTAAATGAATGGAACCTGTTCTCTGTGGGCTGAGAATAAAGTCATTTACTCAAGTCAAATAGCTTTGACCATAGCAGGAAGTTCCTGTATCCAAAAATCGGGCCTACAGTTCATTCCTTGGCTCAGCAGAACTGTCAACTCTCAGCTTAGTTACGATAGAGGTAAAATGCTTTGGTGATGTGAGGGTCAATGAAGTACAGCCTTATTACAATGAAATCCAATGTCTAAAAATTGTTCTTATTTTGGGCTTGTACCACAGTAAAAGCCAAGATTCTAAGCTCTACTAAATACAAAACAAACAAAGAAAGAAAAATACTTTATTTATTTATGTTCACTTAAGAAAATACTAGTAGTGATATATTATTTTGAAATATACAGTTAATATGTTTGGAGTTATTTAAAATTTATATTAAGAAAAACATATGTATTTTCAGTATTACCATAGACAAGCATCTACATAAGACTGTTAAATTGATTGTTGTTTTATACCAAACAACCTTTACAATACTTATTTCTACTGTTATAATATTTTATAAATTTTAAAGAATATGACAAAAAAGATATTGTAGGTATTGAAGGGGGTTCTCTGGGAGGAGTTAGGGTACAAAAGGGCAACAAGAATGTGCTTTAATTATATTTACTTGAAATATGTTTTTAAATGTTAACAAATTCAGATAAATTGAAATCATGCAACTTTTCTCATCATAATGCAATAAAACTTAACAAAAAAGATGTTTTATTGTAGGAGGAAGAGAGAGAAGATAGGAAAGTAGAGGCTGGCCATGGCCACATGGAAAAAGAAAGAAAGGAGACAAGAAGAGAAGAGAGAGGAAGAGGGAAAGGGGGAAGAGGAGAAGAAAGGGGGGGCAAACAGCCCCTTATATGGTGGGCTGGGCTACATGTTTATTCTCAGGTGACTGTTGAGGGGGGGTGCGAACCTGGCTGTGGTCAGATGACTGTTGGGGTGGAAGTCAGCTCGAATGCTGGGAGCTGGGGTATTGTCTAAGTGATGGCACATCCCTCTCCTCTGGGGGGCTGTCAGGGCCTGTGACTGCCACAGGAGTCAGGGGCTCAGGAGGTGTGGTCAAACAGCTTCTGTCCCATGCAAGCAGAAATTACTAACCACCGGGTCTCTGGAGTTGCAGACTTCTTACTCAACTGGGACCAGATTGCCTGAAAGACCACTGCCCCACACTGCTCCCAAATCCAGACCCTTGTCACATAGACACAGCCCCCAATAGAGAGAATTGTGGCCATCAGTCATTTAGGGGCAGCACCCCCAAGTCCCTTCTCAGGTAGATGAGGCATCTAAGTCCAAGCCAATATGAAGTACCTGCTGTCAGACCCAACATACTCCCAAACTATATATAAGATTCTATTTATTTTCTAAGAGCATCTGTCACAAGAGGTGTAACACTGCCTGGGAAGAGAATGCTCTCCTGAAGCTTTAGGTACCAGAAGCTCCTCTGCAGTCTGCTTGCCAGCTATCCAGCCCTCTGACTACTCAGCTTGGTGCAAGTACAGTGTCTCAAAGCAACAGAGGCTGCTGTGGCAGCAGCACCAGAGCAGTGGCAGTAGTGGTGGTAGCAGTAACAGCAGCAGAGGTGGTGGCACTTCCCCTCCTCCCTGCTCATGCCCTTTCCCCTTGAACCCTCCCTCAGGGCAGGGCCAGAAGTCTCAGTGAATAACCTCTGGTTTACAGACCAACAAAGATCTTCTCTATAAAATAGCAGAACTTAAGGTGTTATCATTAATTTATTTGATTTGTAAAAGCGTATTCAATAGGCCTCAGATTGAGAAGTGCCTGGACATATTAGAGAGCTGAAGTTGGAGGGAAGAAACTATTGCTGCGGATGGATGGACATCTCAGATATTATTCCTTAACATTTGTTACTAGACAGTGCATGACTGAAACACCTGAAATGTGACACTGACTTTGAACAGTGGGAGGTGGGGATTTCAAAGGGAGGAAGGAAACAAGGATGACACAAATTGCTTGTTTTCAAGAGTGTGAAATAAAACAAACACACCTTTGAAATAGAGTAATGGTAGATTGGATTTACTTAAGAATTTCCCATAGCTGAAAAAGGTATGTGAACACTCTGGAAATCTGAACAGAGACTTGCACTTGGATAGTTTTTACCAAGTGACATTGATGCATCAGAGAAAGCAAATGAAAGAGTATAGGTGATTAATCTTCTATTGAATTTAAAGGTTGAAAGCCAAAGAGCTCCTCAGGCAACACATAAGAGACTTTTATCTATTGAAGCCCAGAAGATGCTGAGAATCCATCTAGAGAATTGATCATGAGAATGACAGTGCTCCAAAAGGATGGAAGTTTTATTTCCACCAAGTCTATAATGCTAACATCAAAGTCCTGGATGAAAAATGGGAGATTTTTAAGACAGGGTAGGCAACAATTACTTATAATCTTGAAACTTGAAATTCCATGTACTCTCAAAATGTACACAGAGGAGCACCCAGTAACTTCTTCTATTAAAGTCTCCTGCTCCTATATTCCATTGGTCGAAAGACAAACATTTACTATGTATATATGTGCTGCATTTATGGGTACTCCTAATCTTTCCTATTGACTATAGGGCCACACCACAATCTATGTGCAAGAAAGTATAGTGGCTACAAAATATATAAGGACAAAGCTTGATAAAATTCATTAGCAGCATACAAGAATATATATGAAGTGGTTTCTGTAGAGTAAAAAAATCAAAGAGATAGAATGGTACATTTGGATAAGAGACTCAAAAATGTTTATCAATGTACTTTTCTATGATACGCAATTTAAAACATCAGGAGAAACTTGGGAAGGTGAAGTTTGCTAGGGACATTGGACATCTAGAGAAAGTGATAGTCCACACAGGAAAGAAATGCAGCAGACATGCCAGATGGTACTAAAAATAGTAATATGGGAAACCAGGATCACATTAGGAACAAATACACTGTTGACGATAGCCTGGGAAAAATAACTGGATGTAATAGAAATGGATTCTTTCTTAAGGATGGCATTTATAGAACCCTGAAACAATACATATTCAATAGCAGAGCTTAATTGACTGATGCATAATTGGCAATATTGCCAAAATGATTGCCAGTGTTATATTCATTGCTATGCAAAAATGGGTAATATGTAAGAACTATGAATGACCAGTAGGCTGAGGACAGATTTATTTTAAAAGACTCATAATCTCTTACTTGGATTTGGATCTGTGAATTCCTTAAGACTTTAGTTTTGATGACATAAAATCCAAAAAGGATTCCTACAATGTGGAAGATTATGACATGTGGATGACACCCAGTTGGAAAAAGCTAGAACTGCTTATTTTTTATTAGTACAGTGAATAATAGGCACCTAGTTAATTCAGTCAGATGGTTTTTTGACAGTGCTTGGTACAATATTAACTATAGTTTAAGGTTGTTCCTATAAGCTAAGATATGTATGGTGATTGTGGGCTATTTTTGGGTAAAGAGTTTCTGAGTCAGTTGAATGACGTAGACAAATGAAGATATAAAGTAGTGGTCACAGGAATCAAGAATTAATGATGGCAATGTAATTAAAATTGTGTTTGTGACATCAAACTCCTCTTATGATAGGGAAAGGGATCAACCAATATACTGATTTTTTTCTAATTTATTATTAAATTAAGGCTATCTAACTGACTCAGCATAGATGATTGGGTTTCTTAGGTTTTCCTTTTCAAGACACAGAGAAAGGTTTGTATGTTACTATAGGGAAGATGGCAGCTTCTATGCTGAAGCATGGTCACCTCTGTTGGACTTTTGTGCTCTTAACTGAGATCAATAGGTTTACCTAATACACTTGCTTTTCATAAGAGATAATATCCATTGACTATTTGATATAGTGGTACATAATATTTCTCACTTTGAGGCAATTCTAGACCCCTCTTATTTCAATACCAGCTCTAAACTTCCTTAAAATCAACTGAAAAAGTTTTGAAATAAAATTGCACTGACTTAAAGTCTATACATCATTTCAAGATGCTTCTTCATTCACCAAATATTTAGATATATATGATTTCTCCTGATATTATTCCTATATGTTTTCCTTTTCTGGATCAGTCTCTGAAGAAACTCATCTAATTATGACCCTCACTATTTTGACTATTTCTGATGTGTGATATAAACTTTAATAATATATCTTTTATGAATATTGACACCCTTGCATTTGGGGCATAGATATTCAGAACTGAGATTTCACATTGCTGTATTTTCCCTTTGAAGAGTATGAAGTGTCCTTTCCCATCTCTTGATTAATTTTGGCTGAAAGTCTATTTTGTTAGATATTACACCAGCTACATCAGCTTGCTTCTTGGGTCCATTTGCTTGGAGAAAATATTTTTCCAGCCCTATGCTCTGAGGTTATGTTTACCTTTGATGTTGAGATGAATATCTTGTATGCAGCAGAGTGATAGATCCTGGTTTTACATCCATTCTATTAGTCTATGTCCTTTTCTTGGGGAATTGAGTCCATTGATGTTGAGAGACTAATGTCCAATGATAGTTAGTTCCTGTTATTTTGATGGTGGTGGTGGTGGTAGTGTGTGTGTGTGTGTGTGTGTGTGTGTGTGTGTATGTGTGTGTGTATGTGTATGTGTGTGTGTGTGTTTGTGTGTATATTGTGTACCTTCCCTCTTTTTTGTATTGTTGGTGTGAAATTATTTATTTCCTGTGTTTTTCTTAGATAGCCTCCTTGGGCTGGAGTTTTCATTCTAGTATCCTCTGTAGGGATGGATTTATAGATATTTTTTTATATTGTTTTAAAATGGAATATCTTGTTTTATCCATCTATGGTAATTGAAAGTTTTCCTGGGTGTAGTATCTGGGCTTGCATCTGTGGTCTCTTAGAGTTATCATGGCAATTGTCCAGCCTGGGTTTTTAGAGTCTCTAATGAGAAGTCAGGTATAATTCTGATAGGTCTGCGTTTATGTTATTTGGCCTTTTTCCCTTGTTGCTTTTAATAATCTTTCTTTCCTTTGCCCATTTAATGTTTTAATTATTATACGCTGGGGGAATTCTTTTCTTGTACAAGCTATTTGGTGTTCTGTGAGCTTCTTGTATGCTTACAGGCATCTCTCTTTCTTTGGTTAGGGAAATTTTCTTCTATGACTGTTGAAAATATTTTCTTCCCTTTGAACTTGAGAATCTTCTCTCTCTTCTATTCCTATTATTTTTAGTTTTGGTCTTTTCATAGTATCCCAGATTTTCTGTTTGTTCTGTGTCAGAAACATTAGAATTAACTTTTATTGATTGATGTATCAATTTCTTCTATTGTATCATCTATGTTTGAGATCCCTTGTTCCATTCCATGTATTCCATTGGTGATGCTTGTGTCTGTCGTTCATTTACCTAGATTTCCATGACCAAGATTTCTTTAGTTTGCTGTTTATGTTTTCATTTTTTAGGTCTTGAACAGTTTTATTAATTTCCTCCACCTACTTTTTTGTATTTTCCTGGATGTCTGTTAGGAATATATTTATTACCTTTTTTCAAGGCCCCTATTATCCTCATCAGATTGTACTTAAGGTCATTTTCTTGTGCTTTATCTATGTTGGAATATCCAGGGCTTTCTGTACTAGGAAGCTGGGCTCTGGTGATGTCATATTGCCCTGGCTATTGTTAATTCTTAAACTGGCCTCCAGTCATCTAGGTTTGACATTATTATAGATTTAGATCATGATGTTGAGTTTCTATTTGACAGATGCATGTTCTTTGGATTTTTTTCTCCTTAGTTTCTGTTTCTTCTCTAATCTTCTGGCCTGAGTCTCTTGAATTTCTGGTGACCAGTGAGCCTTCAGGTCCAGTGGGACTATCTCCACTAGCGTTTTTGTGGCCTGCAATACCTCTGGGGTTTTGGGTGACAATGTTGCCTCTGGAGTATCTAGAACCAGCATGGCTTCCAGGAAAGTGAAATTTCTGAAATTGTGTATCAGACTATGGAGCCCAGTAGATGGGGTGCTGTTACAGTTGTTGAGTGTGCTCTTACAGTAGTTGATGTTGGGGTCTTACCTGGGATCCCAAGTGCCAGGCTAGGTCTCTGGGAAAGCAGTCAGAGTTGTGGCCCAGAATATGGGTCTCAGGGAGTGGGATATCTAGCAGTAATTTTTAAACATTTCTTACATGCAATCATAGGAAAACAAATTCATGAATAAAAATTGAAGCTCCCAGTCCATTACCTGGAACATGGTCAAAAGTTAGTATGTAATAGACATGATCATTGTTGTATGTTATTATGTGGAGAAAGCTCTTGACTCATGACAACTTTTTTATGAAAAGTGAGTCTTCTTTTTTATGAAATGCATTAGATATACTAATACATGCAATTCATACCCTGCTAGCAGATGGAATTTATACTGTGTTGAGGTCATAAGTGAAAGTATGACAGGGATATTCAGGGTAGAAGGGTTGGGAAGATGATGATTATAGGAGATTAAGTTTAGCCCTGTAGGCATGATAAACACATTGGACATATAATTTATAGTGTGATGATTAATAAATGATTATGAATCATGTACTTAAATTTGCTTAAAGACTTGACACAAAGTAATATCAGAACATAAAATATATTAATAATTAAGGGATAAATATGTTAATTAGGTTGCTTGGAACAATCATTTTACAATGCATGTTATATCAAAATATCACATTTTATACCAAGAAAATGAGTAATAGAGAAGAACTTCCACATGAGAGTTTCACATATGCACATAATGTGTTTTGATCAAGTCTGCCTCCATTCTCTCTCCTTTCATTCCTCTCCTCCTGCCACCACTATATCCACTCCAAACTTTATGGACTCTTTTCTTTTCTTTTCTTTTCTTTTCTTTTCTTTTCTTTCTTCCTTTTTTTTTTTTTTTTTTTTTGAGACAGGGTTTCTCTGTATAGCCCTGGCTGTCCTGGAACTCACTCTGTAGACCAAGCTGTCCTCAAACTCAGAAATCCACCTGCCTCTGCCTCCTAAGTGCTAGGATTAAAGGCATGCGCCACCACCACCCAGCTGGACTCTTTTCTTTAATCTCAGGTTTGCCATGTAGAGTAGATTGTATCTATTTTGCTGTAGAACTATCTATAATAATTTGCATCTTGAGGAAAACCGATCTCCCTACTTTATCTGTCATTATTTGCCAATAGCTTCTCAACTGGGGATTGGACTTTGTGAGCCCCTCTTCTGTCTATGTTAGAAGTTCGGCTGTCTTTATCTCATGTAGATCTTACACATACGATCATAGAAAATGTGAGTTCTTGTACATGATGGCCCGGTAATGTTCAACAACTATTTCCCTCGGGACTACTTCAGTACCTTACCATATTCTACCTCTTCTATTATGATCTCTGATTGTTCTCAGGAAAGGGTGTGGTATAGATGTCACTTTTAGAGCTGGACACTTCTCAGTATCTTATTCTGAGCATATGGAGAAGTTGTGGGCCTTTGTATTCATCTTCATCTACTTCAAAATGAAGCTTCTCTGATGAAGACTGATAGATGCACTGATATGTAAATATAAAGATAACTTAGGAGGAAGTTTATTACTGCATCTATTTTGTAGAATAATAGTATTAGGCTCTCCATTATTACCTATTATCTACCTCACTATGGGTTTTGAGTCTGGTTAACAGTACCAGGAATGCATTCCCTTCTGTGGAACATTTTAAAAATCAAACATGAAGGTGATTGTGTATATTCATAACATTTGTGATACTATTATGTCAGTGTAAATATTTTACCACAGAATTCATTGTGGTAGCTTACATGGTAAAAAGCTGGGTAAAACTGTTGATTAATCTTCTCTTCTAGTAATGTGCATAAAGTAATGAAAGACTATGAAGTAAGCCAATTAATATAAGCTTTCCAGGTCAGTATGAGCTTGATTGCTCTAGGTCCTTTGATTTAGCTATATGGTGTCTTCAGAAATAGCATTTTATCATCAAGTTCTTGAGGTATCCAGAAACAAATAATTGCTTATAACATTTAGAGGACATGTCTATGAGACCCATGGATTCACAACTTGAAAAGAAATAACCCATACCTTGGCTTAGGCTTTTTATTGATGGTAGACTATGATGGCTGAGAAAAATATTGTCTTTCTGCTGTGTTAACTTCATTTAAATTCCATATATATTATTATGGATATAAACTTTTTAGGAAGCTACTATTGTCTTAAGTTTCCATATATTTTTCCCCAAAGGTCTTTAATTTCATTTATCTTTCCTCATTATTTCTCCTTTTTCTTCTTCATTTATCCCTACTTGCTTCATTATTGGCCCTAAACACAAGCTACATTTTATCTTTCTCTTAAAATCCCATCACTCTGTCCTTTTAGTACTTTTCTATATATTTTTTAATTTATTTTTTACACTCCATATTCCACCTCCCTCACTCCCATCCACCCTCTGACTGATCCACATCCCACACCTCCCCATCCCACCCTATCTCCATGTGGACAACACCACCTCCCCACCCCACCTGACCTCTAAACTTCTCTGGGGCCTCTAGTCTCTTGAGGGTTAGGCACATCTTCTCTGAATGAACAGAGACCCTGAAGTCCTCTACTGTATGTGTGTTGGGGGCCTCATATCAGCTGGCGCATGCAGTCTGTTTGGTGGTCCACTGTTTGAGAGATCTCAGGGGTCCAGATTAATTGAGAATGCTGGTTTTTCTACAGTATTGCCCTTCTCCTCAGCTTCTTTTAGCTTTCCCTAATTCAACAACAGGAGTTATCAGCTTCTGTCCATTGATTGGGTACAAATATCTGCATCTGACTCTTTCAGCTGCTTGTTGGGTCTTTTGGAGGGCATTTATAGATCCCTTTTTGTGAGCACTCCATAGCCTCAGTAATAGGCCTTGGGACCTCCCGTTGAACTGGATCCCACTTTGGGCCTGTCTCTGGACCTTCTTTTCCTCAGGCCCCTCTCCATTTCCATTCCTGTAATCATTTCAGACAGGAACAATTATGGGTCAGAAATGTGGAATGGCAACCCCATCCTTCACTTGATGTCCTGTCTTCCTGCTGGAGGTGGGCTCTATAAATTCCCTCTCCCTACTGTCAGGCATTTCATCTAAGGTTCCTCCCTTTGAGTCCTGGGAGTCTCTCACCTCCCAGGTCTCTGGTGCATTCTGGAGGGTCCACACAACCTTCTATTTCTTGAGGTTGCCTGTTTAGATTCTTTCTGCTGGCCCTCAGGGCTTCAGTTCTTTTCCCTCACCCAATACCAGATCAGGTTCCCCTCTCCACCCCACTTCCTCCCACCCCATCCACTTTCCTACCAAGGTCCCTCCCTCCCTCCCTCACCACTTGTGATTGAAAGACATCAAGGGCATGCAAATTGGTAAAGAAGAAATAAAGGTATCACTATTTGTAGATGATACGATAGTTTAAATAAGCATCCTCTAAAATTCTACCAAAGAAATTCTTCAGGTGATAAACAACTTCAGCAAAGTAGCCAGATGTAAAATTAACTCCAATAAATTAGAAACCTTCCTTTACACACAAAGGATAAACAGGCCGTCAAAAGAAGGAAAAAAGTTCTCTACCAAATAAAAGAGAATCCCAGATTCAAACCTTAGCCTTGCCACTTACTTTTTGGGTTAGCGTGATTCCTATCATCTCTCTTTTTGTCTTGACTTTCTTTGTTAAAATGGATTTTATGCTCTTATCGTTGTCTTTCATATATATTGCTTTGATGACCAAATGTGAAAAGAAAGAATAGCAAGATTTGAATCTTTTAAAAAGCTTGAAAACCACAATTTTTCTTATTCCATTACTTACTTGGAAAGCAGCATTCCTTGTCCAAATAGTCATTAAGTATCCTGTAACAGTTAAGATTTGGGCTATTCAATTGAACAACAATAGCAGCAGCAACAACAACAACAACAGAAAAACAATCCTTCCCTAACTGGAAAGAGGGGGCATTTAAATATTTCATTTTGTAAAGTGAAAGGCACATGATACCAGTGGACTGTAACCACATACGGCTTGAAGGCTCATTTAAAAAGCCAATTTATTTCCTTGGGGGGGGCAGAGATCAATATGAGCTGTTACTTTGATGATAACAGAACCCAGAGCATTATCACAGGGATGAATATTGTCTTAGAATAATCATATGGAACCATTAGTGGAGTGCTGAGCACTCTCTCTGCTTGAGACCAAAGCTATATATCAGCTGGAATTCAGACAAACTTAGAGTTTCCAGCAGGTGTTTCAGCTATATTACATGGCTGTAGAACAGCATGTTTCCTCTTGATAACAGATGATACAAAAGTATCCTTCCCAATGGGAGAATAGCTAGATAGAAACCAATGCTCTCAAAGAAAGGCAGATCCCTTCAAAGATTGCTCATCCAAGCCTGAATGTATCTGGAATTCTTCCATCATAAATAAAATATTTAACTTTTCTATGACCAAATCACCAGATATTTACTTTTGTTTCACTAGACAAAATGCATTTTGCATAACTTCAGTCTTGGGCTACTTTGCTGTGGGGATTCTATGGCAATGTCAGTATTTTTAAACTTCTGTTAGAAGAAAGGATATACATGAATATGCCTTTCATTTGCTATATACAATGTTACATGATCAGACATTTGAGTCTCAAGCCAAAACAAAATGTAGATAAGATAATCTCTTGTTAGTATTTCCCCTCAGATTGAAGAGTATCTGAGTCATCCACATGTTTCTTTTTGCTCTTAGATCTCCCCATCAAAACAGTGATATGATTCCCTCCTGCTCCACTGGCCTATTTTAAAGGAAATAAATGATCTTGTTAGTCTAAAAGACAAAATACTTACTTTTAATAGTTTTCTAATTCACTATAGAAAACTAGATGTTAGCATATGCTTAGAGGTAGACACAGGTCTAATTTGGCTTCTTTACATCCACATGTGTCCATTCCTCACTCATAAACTGAGATGATAGTGTATCTATAAAAGATTGAGATAAAACTTAATTTGGTATGTGTAGTTGTTCGAATAAGAATGAACCCCATACGCTCATATATTTGAATGCTTAGTCATCAGAGTGTGGCTTTACTTGAGAAGGATTAGTTAGGCTGTGTGTCATGAATGCAGCCATGCTCCCGACCATGACAATAATTGACTAAATCTTTGAAACTGTAAGCAAGCACCAATTAAATCCTTTTCTCTTACAAGAGTTGCCTTGGTTATAGTATCTTTTCACAGCAACATTAAGACGGTGTGCAAAGGACTAGATTTTGTCCCCTATCTCATACAGTATTTAAATGAACCCAGCATTTCTTACTAGAGTACATACTTTCAGAAGAAGAGGCTGTCTGGTTTGCACATGCGCTACTCAGTACCTAGAAGAGTGTGGTAAATGCTTATCATATTAGAATGCTTACGAGAATGTTAGAATAGTGTGACAAATATTCCACAACTATTTTACAGAATTAGTGAGGAAAATAGATGGAAAGCCATCACAAAATTTCCACATCATTTTCTATCCTTCATCTTCTCTATAATGTGGGTGCAAGATTGTCACTACACCTTAGTTTGTCACTCACTAGTTGAGATGTAGGTAAGTTTCTACATCATGAGTTTCTTTAGTTATATAAATATCGATGATAACAATAGCATTCTTTGTGTTGTGAAGTAAGGTTGTATAAGCTTATTGTAGTCCAAATCACATTAGAAACACCATGGAAGCAATTACTTTTCTATTCTGACTTTCTCAAAATATTTTTCAGTAGAACATTCATAGCATTTTTGTTTTGTTTTTGTTCGTCAAAATTTTTTATTTTTGACATTAATATATTTACACCATTCTCCAATGCCCTTTCTTCCTTCTGAATTCTTTTATACCTCTTCCCATTCTCCTTCATATTCATGGTATCTTTTTCGATAATTGTTATTGCATGCATAATGTATATACGAACAGGCTAAATTTAAGCTGTTCAGTCTGTAATGTTACCTGTTTGTATATTTTGGGGCCTGACCACTTGGCACTGACAGCTCAGTGAACATTCAGATGTGAGGGAGGAAAGATTGGAAAAGCTAGATGATCACAGAGGTTGCCTGAAGTTGTCTTTCGGCAATGTAGGAAGCACCCACAGCCTTTTATATCTTAGATAATTTTTGGTCCCTTTGTGATAGCACCCTCCATATGCAGATTCTTCATTTTGGTACCCACTGGTTTACTTCCTATTACTGTTCTTTTCTGTGCTTTTGAGTTCTTCTTGAGCAAACAAAGACTATCTCACACCATCTGATAGATTATGCCTATCTTATACAATGCTATAAAAGTGTCACTTCTACTCTGTATGCTTATAAGATTAAATATATTTTATTTGACTTTGGCTCACTTACTATCATGCTATCTCCATTTCATAGTTATGAAGTAGGAATAACAGTAGGAACCTACTGCAGTTTCTGTGTTTTCTGTGTTTTATGAATCATTTCATGTGACAAGTAGATTGGGGCAGTGCTTGAATCTTAGCAAGTATTTGTAAATCTTATTTTTCTAGCTATTGTTGAAATTGAAGAAGTTCTCTAAGACCTAATTCAAATGTTGCATGAATGTATGTTGACTGAGAACTCCAATAACACAGAAAATATTTGAAGCTTGAATCCAGATGTGATGATTGTGAATGGTTTCTTATATGCTTAAAATTTTATAGATTAATCAGAATTTTTCTTTCTTTCTTCACACCATCCAACTATGTTATTTTATATTAAAATGAATATTCCTGTGAGTGTTTGTCTCTTTCTGGAACTTCTGACTATTATCAAAATAAAAATAAGTTAATATGTTTCCTTCTATTCTGTCAGGAGCATCTTTTCACATTGAAGCACCACATGATAAGTGCAAGTTAACTCTAAATATTTCACATAGCATCTCCACTATTTTTGTAGTGTTTCAGTACATGTCTGTTTTCTTAGAGAACATATGATCTAGCCCATATTAGAAGTATCAAAATTATCTACAGTTGCACACAGACTTATGTATACATGCCCAATAAATGTTTATTGAAGTAGAGAGTGCTTTCAAACTTGGTCCTGTCAAGGATAAAACTTGTTAGGGACAAATTCTTTAACATTCAGAGAAAGAGCAGGATTATTGGAGAATCTGCTGAGTAATTTGAAACTAAGGCAATTCTTTCCTTGAGTTTAATAAAATTATCTCAGGTCTCTGAAATTTGATTAAAATTATAAATGAGTTATATAGAATTTAATTTCAGAAATGGGTTATAAGCAATTCATACATTTTCATAGAAGGAAGAGTATGAATAAAATTATTTTTATGGTATTTTGAGAGCTTATACTCAGTAGCAGGATGTTGTTTAGATAAAAACAGTAAGATATTGATGTCAGTAAGTACTGTGACAGAAGGAAGGTACTATGCTGTAGGAGCTGTATGGCTTGGGGGTAGGTATAAGAGGCAGTGTGCCATGTGTTTGTGGAGGCAATTTTTAACACTGATAATCAACATGGCCAGCCTGGACCATTGGCATGGGAGAAGGAGCAGTGGTCCAGCTTTTTTGGCAGCATTTTCTCTGCAGGCCCATTCAATCACACAGTTGTGGGCTACTGGCCACTGCCACAGTGCCCGAGTCTCAAAAACCCAAATCGGTACCAACTCTGACATTTTTCATCTTCTCCTGGGAAACTGTAAATAGGGAAAATTAAAATAGGTTAGTTCCTAAACACAACAGTTTTACAATCCGTGAGTGGATTTTCTATTTGCATTTTTACCTTGTTTAATATTAACCTCAGTAATTGTATGGTTTTCACAAGTGTTCTCTGAATAAAAATAATGAACCTATACATAAAACATATGTTTTAACAACTGTGGTAAAAATACTACAGTTTTTATAGTAATATTTTACAATATTATATATGTTTTATTTACTCATCCAGAAAACGTCCATTAAGAATTCATTAAAATTTGTAGCTAATAAGCTAGAATTTTTAAAAATGAGTCTATATTTTATTGTCTTTTTACTTCCTAGCATTCAAGTGTCCAAAAGTAATATTGTTTTTGTCTTATAAATGTCAATTCCATTCCTTTTTCCCCAACGCCTAATTCATGGAGGTGTTGTTAGTGCTAGAATGGCTCCCATGGTTACTCTCTGGCCCCAAAAGACTCCACCTTGAAACTTCCTGGACATTTATATTGGCACATGTCTTAGTCAGGGTTTCTATTCCTGCACAAACATCATGACCATGAAGCAAGTTGGGGAGGAAAGGGTTTATTTGGCTTACTTCCATATTGCTGTTTATCACCAAGGAAGTCAGGACTGGAACTCAAGCAGGTCAGGAAGCAGGAGCTGATGCAGAGGCCATGGAGGGATGTTCCTTACTGGCTTGCTTCTCCTGGCTTGCTCAGCCTGCTCACTTATAAAACCCAAGACTTCCAGCCCAGGCATAGCACCACCCACAAGGGGCCCTACTCCCTTGATCACTAATTGAGAAAATGCCCCACAGCTGGATCTCATGGAGGCACTTCCCCAACTGAAGCTCCCTTCTCTGTGATAACTCCAGCCTGTGTCAAGTTGACACACAAAACCAGCCAGTACAGCACACAACAACACAACTCCTCTGTAAATACTTTTCACGGATTCTTTAAACTTTCCTTCTTTTGTCATTTGTCCTCTATTCTATCCTAGACTTTTCCTTAATTCTGTGTTCTACTGTATTACCATCCCATGGAACCAAACAAAAGTCATGGTTTTGTATTTCCCATTCTCATTAACTCCAACTTCTTAGCTTATTGTTTATCATTCACTGACTACTTTACTATTTTATAGACTCTCACATTCTAATATAAAAATGCCTTAACTTATTCACAAAATTCCTATTTAGGATGTTTTGTCCAGTTTGGAAGGTTATGGGAAAACAGTGTTGACAAAGATGCAATTCCTGTTATTCAGAGCTTGTGAACTACTTCCTGGCAAGACACCTCCTTTTCTATCCTTGGTAATGGTCTCAAAAGTTTAGAAGACAAGAACACTTGAACATATTTATGATGCTCTCTACTTCTTCCTGTGTTTTCAGGAACATCTAATGTGCTCCACACAAGAAATATAATACTATGTGTTCTTTGCCTGAACTCACCTCTCTAATAAGATTAAGCAATTACAGCAGTAACCTAGTAGCCTGGCCTTATCCTTGATTGCTATAACTTAACTATGATCCTTGTCTCATGTATGATTATCTGGACCTAGTCACTGAAAATCTTGAATTGTAGTTAGAGGTTTATAACTGATGCTTGGGCAAAAGTGCTCAAGCTGAATGGTTGTCCCATCAACCCTTTGAAAGAGTTTTTGTACTATAGTTCAATTTTGCCTTTGAACTACATTGACTTTAGATCCTTTGAGAAAATAGTTTACCACTATGGCATAGTCCTTGAGATTCTGTGTGTGAATCTGTTGAATATATGTAACTTTGCCTGTGAGACTCTTGTTTTGTTTAACTCTGGCATCTCGGACAGGTACACAACATTCACGATGCAGACATTTCTACATTTCATTGCTATGGGCCATGCAATATATTTGAAGTATGAAGGACAGACATTCTACCCTTTTCATTGCCCTTTCTGTTATTAATAATCACCATGACTTTTCAAAGTCTCACCCTTTTCTTCCCAACCGCCTCTCTCTGGAAGTGTCCTGTCTCCTGTCTAATTAATGACCATAGTTTACAGACAGTGCAGCTGTCTACACATATGGTTCATTACCCTTAAGACAGAAAACAATGTAAGAGTTGAAGGTTTCTTTCTCAGGGTTCTTTGGGCAACTATGAAGGATGAAATCATTAATGTAACTTTTAACTAAAAAGGACCCTTTGGTCTTGCATCATCTTGCAGTTCTAGCACACATATGTGAGGCAATGTGGCTTTTAAACCAAGGTTTATTAGTTCATATTTATAGAGAAATTTGCTTGGCACCACAGAGAACTGCAAAAACAATAATAAAACACTTTACATTGAATTTGAGTTTTCTAAATGCCTTGCATTCGGGGTGAACTAGCAATAATAAAATAGATTAATTGGAAAAGAAATTGCCGTTCTTTTTTAGAAAGACTATTGGCTGGTGATTACAGTTGCTTGGAAGGCAGAGTGTTTTAGAAAAAGTGTGATATTTATAAGCACGAAAAGGGCATTATCTGGTGCTTCCTGGAGTTTCTTTTAATGATTCATGTGACATATATTTATTGACACTATGTCAGATTCTCTTCGAGGTAGTAGGCACTGGCTCTAGTGAAGTAGAAATATTCCTTGGCCTTTAAGATGAAATTTCTTCTATTTGAGCTCTAAAGGATAAGGATTGCTTGGAACCCGAGGAGACAGATCTGTGGGTAATGAGTTTTTGCAGAAGCATACTGATCTGGGCTGGACTGTGCAGCACTCACACACAAAAAGTAGGAGTGGCCAGAACCACCTGTAACCCCAGAAACGGGGGCAGGGCAGACTAGCCAAAATGGTGACAGATACCATGAACTTACTTCTTTCCTTTTCTCTGCCCATATACCAGTTTATGAATACCACATGTTATACTGATCAGTTTTCTATATGGTCCAATAGAATCTACTTACTTTTATGCCCCACACTACTACTCCTCATATATACGTATGACACATATATATGAGTACTCATATATATATGAGTATATTATACTAATAATACACACACACACACACACACACACAAAACACTTGCTTTTCAATCAACTGTTTTACTTCTAAATACTTTTTAATTACTTTTGATAATTTCAATGCATGGATACAATGGAATATAACCCTAAGATCACATTTCCTTCTCCAACATCCTCATGTTAACTTTAACATGCTTCCCGAAATCATAACTTTTTGTTTTAATAACCCACTACGTCCATTTAGTACTGCTTATGTGTGCTTGTGGGTGGAACCATTCATCTGTGGGTAATAAACCTGCCACAGACCACATGCTCAAAAAAATAATACATGACTCTACCATCCCCCAAAACTATTTATTGCCAATCTTATTAAAGGATGGGATCTGCATGGTCCTAATGTAGCAGGGGGCTGTGTTTCTGACATCAGTGGCCTGTGTTACCACTGAAGGTTAGACAAATGTCCTTGATTTGTTCCTCTACCTGAAACCTGCTGATGTCTGTGATCCATACTGCCATGGGTGGCTATGTTGATGTGAGTGGCTTGTTCAGTCATCTGGGGCCAAATTGATGTTCTTGATCAGTGATGATTTCCTTGACCCATGTTACCACTGAAGGCAATGTGGATACCTGTGATCTGTGCTGACACCTGAAACCATGTTGATATGAGCTGGGAAGCCACCAGGGACTATCTTGTTTTATGTGGCCTGTGTTGCCCTGGAGGTCATATTGATGTCCTTGGCCTGTGCTGCCACCAAGTGCTATGATGTCATCCAGGGATCATGTTGATGTCTATGATCTGTACTGTCACTGGAGACCATCTTGAGTTATGTGGGACATGTTGACACTGGAGACCATGTAGATGTCAGTGATCCTTGCTGTTGCAAGAAGCTATATGAAAGACCATGATCTGTACTCTCACTGACTGTAAAGGGCAAAGAAGCTACTTTTTCAGTGGTATCAGTAACTACAGACTCACAGTTGAAAAAAAAAATGACATAGAAAGTTTCTTCAAACCCCACCCCCCAGAATACCCTTCTATGTAGAAAGCCTTTGAAGAGAAATTGTAATAATAATGCTGAGGTGTAGCTCTTTATAATTGATGGCTTCTAGCAGGTATGTGGGTGGGGAGGGGCTTTTTTTTTTTTTTTATGAGTTGGCCACTGAGAATTTGACCATGCTCCAGTGAGTATATAGGCAATACAAATTGGACTTTTTCCTCCTCCTCCTCCCCTTCCTCCTCCTCCCCATCTTCCTCTTCTTTCTTGTGTGTGTGGGAGGTCCCAAGGGTAAGGGGTGCACACCTGGGAGAATTGGGAAGTATGATTGGATATACAATGTGAAATTCCCAAATAATCAATAAAAATACATTGAGGAAAAAAGGTGGGATGCAGAGATGAGATATTCCTACTTATCTTGAGATTTTGGCTGACTTGACTTTGTACATGTACCCACAACTGCTGTGAGTTCATTACTTCCATAGTTATGTCATATCCAAAAGGCCACATTTCATAACACTCCTCTGTTTTTTGGCTCTTGTATTCCTCTTGTTCTTCCTTTGTGGTGTATTATGAAGCTTGGTTGTGGTAAGAAGTGAATGTAGATGTTAATTTAATACTGAACATTGTATCTCTTATCCTCAGTGCTCAGCCCAGCAGGTGTCTCTCCATTAATTGCTGTCCACACAAAAAGTATCTTCCTTGATTAAAGTGGAAGGCAGACCATGTCTATGGGTTCAAGTACAAACATTTAGAACGTAATTTTACAGGACAGTCATTTAGCAACATGGAAATAGTAGTTCTTATACTAGGCTCTATGACTTCCCAGGCTTTTTACTGGAATTACAGTATCAAGAATAAAATATCCCCTGTGGAACAGGCCTCTAATCCAATCAGAAATTCATTAATTGTCACAGCAAGTTGCTCTTGTAACTGTAGGCACAATTGGCTGGCAGTTTGTAAGGCATGTTACAGCATGTAAGGTCCAGAGCCTTATAATCCTATTGCTGTGTATTCTCTTTTGAAAGCCTCTGTAGCACCTTTCAGTACTATGAAAATTAACCAGCAAGGAAGAGTCCTGGTAACTTTGAGATTGTGTTCTATATGTCCTGCAGCAATTAGTGTGGCGTCTTCAGAAATATGGTGTTACCAATGCCAAAGGCAATGGCAATAGGATGTGCTGTTTTGGGTGACTTCTGAAGCTTCCTTGAACAATACATAACTCACAGGGAGGCATCTCAGGCCTCATACCACGATTTTCAGTTACTCTTCCATGTCTTCTGTGAATAGTATCATCTAGATATGTAGAATATTTCTATTTGAATTCCTTTTATTTTAAGTTGTATTTTAACTTCAACTTTATAATGAGTGAATGGTTGTGAGACAGTAGGTTTCCATAGGCCATTTCATACTCATCCCTTGGTTCAGTCCATTTCACTTCCTGATTTTCCCCATATTCCTCCCTATTAAGCCCCCACCTCATGACTTTTAATTTACCTGTAATCAACTATCTCTTTACCCTAATCATAATCTGTCTTCAAATCAAAGGCCCCTGCCTAGTTTACTGGCTTCTACTTGTGCTCCAAATTAAACACATAAAACAAAAGATTTGGAGTTATGGTAGGATCTGTATATGAGTGACAATATACAGTGTTTGTAGTTCTGGGTATAAAAACACAGTAAGAGGTCCAATGAGGACTTTTTGTAGCACTATGTGCTTACATTAAAAAATTAAAAAAAAATGTAAGGCTCTGGACCTTACATGCTATAACATGCTTACATGCTGTAACAATCTCAAATTAATAACTTAATGATGTACTTTAAGGACATGAGAGAAAAAAGGAAACTAAATGTCTAAATAGTAGATTGGGAGAAATAATGAAAATCATGGCAAATATTTTTAAAGTAGCAACAAATAAGTATAGTTGAAGACTTGGATCTTTGAAAAAATAAACAAGATTGACTAAGTCTTAGCTAATCTCACAACAAGAAAGAGAAGATCCAAGTTAATAAAATAATAAACAAAAGGGACAGATTATAGTAGATTCCAAAGAAATTTAGAAAATGAGAAGGATTCACTTTCACACACATATTTTATGACATTGAAAAATCTAAAAGTAATGAATGAATTTTTAGTTGAATATAGTATCTAAAAATTAAACTAAGATGAAGTAATTAAATTTACCAGATACATAATCAATACTGATTTGAGCCCTAATAAAGTCTCCCAATGGATAGACAGGGCCAGATGCACTTGCAGCAGAATTCTAGCAGAGCCTTAAAGAAGAATTAGCAGTAATGTAGCTCAAATCATCCCATGAAATAAAAACAGAAGAAAACAGAAGCGAGGCTTATACACTTTTTATTTCTATCTGATAATTTCCAAAGTGTCTTCCAAAGGTCAGAAAGATGATCCTAGAATACATATGCATCATAAAAATTTTTATTTAAATTAGCTTAATGCCTATGTGTCTTACAGCATGTGATTAAAATTTTTTTCATTAGCTCAGTCTGTAATACACCTAATAATCTGTTTCCTACTTGCCTCTCCCAACTCTCTGTTGCTCTTCTTGCATATTGATAGCATCAGTGCTTGAACATTTCCTGTGCTCTTGCAGCACAGTGCCATCCCTTCACCCTTGACTCTGTGTCAAGCCATGTGACATTCTTTACTTAAAGAAATACAAACTCTTGTGGCATAAGCAGTACTTTAAAAAGCAGTGCTTGGATTCCTGACCCTTACTTTTTTTATGTTTCTGACACTATGAGAAGACATGTGTAAGTTGTCTTCCTGTTTCTGGGAAGAAGCTCAACAAATGATGAACAGCTCAGTTCCTCCAGCTAAACACTGCTTAGAACAGATCCCCAACAAAAGAGCAAACTAGTCTTGATGCTGTAACCAGAGTCCCACAGCCTGCTATTGTATAGCTCAGATGAACAACATAGTCTATTACACAACTAAACTACACTAACAAACTTCTTTAGAGCATTGTGTACTGCCTGCTCTAAACTGCTTGGAGCCTCACAGTGAAACTTCTCAGTCTCTACTCGACGTTCTTTGATTTGTAAATGCTTAAACATTGAGAACCATCTAAACATTTATTCCTGAGAAAGCTTTCTGTGGATGTGTCAAGACTACCATTTTCTTCTTTGTGCAATGTCGCTCTTTCTACTTTACCCTTCAACTACACCATATCCTATTCCCCCTACATGTCTGAACACCCAAAGGATGAGGTTGTGTACTAGCTAAAAATAGGAAAGACCAAGAAAGCCTTTACAGCAGAAGAAGACATGTATTTAATTTGTCATAGAACAGAGTTGAACAGGTAATCAGGCTGTAGATCAGCAATTCCTAAGAACCCAGAAGCCCTTGTAAGTACAAATGGTAATCGAATAATCAAATTTTTCTTGAAGGTGTAATGAAGCCTGCGGATCAGCAAGCAACGATTTTCCAACTGAACAGTGCTGGATGTATCTCGATGCCTTGAGGCCTTCCCCCCTCTGGCAGTGAAACCTTGTGCTGCCTGCTTAACACCTGCTTGGCTCTGGGCACTCTGTCCAGCTGTCTAGTCTTTGAGAGACAGTGACATTTACAACTGTTACAAGGCTATTGTTCTGGCTGCTTTCCACAGTACATACCAGGTCCAAGTGGATACCATCTGGCAGGGCATCTGTTCGGCCACTAGGAAGGTTTTGGACACAGCAACATGTCCATAGAGAAGACATCCCACTCTGCCCTTTGAGAGAGGGGAACTCATTGCACTTCTATCCATATAGAAGTCACACTGAGGGCTGCACAGACAGGTGCATTCCATTATGGCTTTGATGTTCTATAGCTTCCAGGTTTGAGGCTCCTGACAATATGTTCCAGTGTGCTTGATGAGAACATAGTCTTTGTAGCCAGACTAATTTATTTTTTATTATTCATCCTTTTTTACAGTCCAGTCTTCATCTGCCTCCTGGTCTGTCCCTCATCTGCTCCCCGTCTCATACCTCCTTCTCATTTCCCATCTCCAAGAGGATGTCTTCATCCCCCATCCCCACTTTACTATACCTCCCTAATCCCTGGGGCCTTGAGTGTGGGTTAGGTGAATCTTTTCTCACTGAGGCCAGACCAGGCAGTCCTGTGCTGTTTATGTGTCAGGGACCTCCTATCAGCTGGTGTATGGTACCTGTTTGGTAGCTCAGTGTCTGAGAGGTCTCGGTGGTCCAGGTCAGTTGAGACTGATGGTTGTTCCATTTGGCCATTCTCATCCTCAGCTTCTTCCAGATTAATTGATTTTTAATGCTATCTGTACATCTTTAATATGTAACTTTGAGGCAGGTCACTTATGTTTTCTAACTCTGACGCCATATTCAGTCAAAGCTAGTTAATTTTATGTTTAGATACCTTGGAGTTGGTCTTGGGCCCTGGAATTCTGAGGATGCCCAGTATCCTACTGGAGTAAGCTTCAGCTATGCTTAAGTGTTAATACTTACTAGGGTCACTTTTTCCCATCCTGATGAATACTTGTTTTTCTTCTAATTATCACATATCAGAGTCTGCTATGCCATGTGACCATGGCATCCCTTATGCTGCTGTACTCTGTTTTTCTCTTTATTGACCAAATGAACCATCATCATGACATCTCAAACGTGTCATGTTTTTTTCTAGAAGTCATTTTTATTACCTCCAAGCTATGAATTGCCAAGTCTCTCTGTAGTTGCCTCTAGGTTTTTAGAGGTGGATGATTGGATGCATGGATGGGTTAATAGAGTACGTAAGTATCTCTTTTCTGTTGTTCTCATTGACTGAATCCAAAACACTGAAATTGAGTGTTTTATTGTTTCCTGTGAAAACTTCATTGGGTCAGGTTTTGTGTAAATTGAGACCCAAGTACAAATTATTCGAAACCTAATTTCTGAGGAAGTTGGGACAATCGTGTATGCTGCTTTCATATCCCATTGTCCTTCAGATGAGGTTATGTGCAGCCAAAGGAGCCAAATGGAAATGACTGATTCCACTGGTCTTACTGACCCAGTGCAGAATTTTTTTATGTAAATGCTGCTGTATTTATGACAATTAAAAACTAAAATTATGTGTCTATGCAATTATTGGTTTTGTACATAGAACTCCCTCTTTCTTTTTCCCACTTTACTCTGACTGACAGCTTTAGTGGACCTATTGTTTAACTCATGTGTTTTGAAGATTACTTTGGAGTTGATGTGTTCAGATCTTAGCTTCACTGAGACTGGGTCTAAGATTCCCACTGTAACCAAAGTTTAAATTAGCTTTATCTCCATGAGGCTTCAGTAGAAGTATGATTTGTCACCTGAAATAGATAATATCTTGACAAAGATAAATGATAACATCTTAGTGTATTAGTTCAGTTGACCAATGTTTCATTCCTACATATGTGCCAAACGCCAGTTTATTGAAATCAGTGAACAAAGGAGTATCCTATATTCAAGAAATTCCCCAATTTGTTAAAGAGACCCAGGAACTAGTACATGGAGATAAAAGTAAATACAACATACAGACCACTGTAAGGTAATCCATGCTGTGGGGAACTGAAGCTAGTCCAGATGAAGATCTTTTATATGCACTGTACGACATGCATTGTAGTAGACAGGCACACTCTTTCTATTTTATATATGAATGCACACAGGTTAGAATACAAGATGGTATACAGTCTTGCTTAATCTTAGGTTCATCCTCACATCTGGATTTGAAGGCAGAAATTTATTGGCATAGAAGAAACTCAAAATCGACAGTCAGTCCTTGAAATAGCTGTTTACATTGCTCCAGGAAAATATTCTTGGAGTGTGGTTTGTGGATTAGTACTAGTAAACCAATTCTTTATTCTCTGTGTTTGATATAATCTTCAAACAAGAACTCTGTTAGTAGGTTTGCTTATCAGCACGTTACTCTCCTGATCCAGGGCTTAGAGCTTCTTCCCTACAGTCCTGAGCCTAATGTCTAGTACAGCCTGGAATGAGAACATGAGGGTTCCAGGACTGGAGCAAAGAGGATCAAGATAAAAAATGTTATTTTAAAACCCAGTCTAGACAGGACCTCAGAATCAACATACACATTTAAAAGAGGTACAACCAAGATTGACAGTTAAATCAGAAGATACAAATCCAGAGAAATCATAAAAATTATTCATCAATCCAAAAAAGTCTTTATGAATTCATCATGTCGGTCCATTGTTTAAGCTATGTGAACTTGGGAAGATCCTATACTTAAGTGACCCCAAAAATTCCACCAGAGAGCTCCTAAACCTGATAAACAACTTCAGCAAAGT
>NW_022196904.1:82442364-82489864 GCF_008632895.1 Mastomys coucha
AATATCTAAAATAAAAAAAAATAAAATAAAAAAAAAAACAAAAAAAAACAAAAAAGTCTTTATGAATTCATCATGTCGGTCCATTGTTTAAGCTATGTGAACTTGGGAAGATCCTTTGCATTTTAAGCATACTTTATTAGTAGCCATCTTGATAATATCAACTAATAATAATATTATTATTAATATTTTGTGTAATTTCAGGTGTTTGCACTAAAGTATATACTGGTCACATATATTTAATCTGCTAAAAACATTTGAAATATTGTGTGACTTATAAAAGCTGGAATCTGGCAGAAAATAATTGATTTTCTTATTTCATTGCTGCAAAGTATAAACATTTTTAGAGCTCTGTTATAGATATACACTGAGTAGTTCTGTTGCTTCGCCAGTTTTCACCATAATTTTAAAAGAGTGGAAAAACTTTATGGAGTTCAGATAAACCTTAAACTCATTCATTCAGCACAATACTGTATTCAGTATACAAAGATAGCTGTGTGGTTTTTTTTTGATGTTATGTTTTTCTTACCCATTGCATTTGGGTCTGGTCTTCATTGACTGGAAGTATCCTTGCTCCTCAAGGTCTAGAGCAAGTGAGAAGTCAGATAATGGCTGAATAACCCTATTGAGCACAATTCACCAATGGCTATGGCTAGCTACCAATGAAGGCTAGCAATACATCAGCATTCATGATGCCATTTACCAACCTACTCTTTAAAGATGCCTGGAACTTGATGATGTCAGTTGGTTTTCCTATTGTTTCTGTTTTCTGTTTTGCTGTGTTTGCTGACAGGGCATTTGTTTTATGATTATTTTGAGTATTTATTGCCAAAAAATAGAACAACTTCTAAATACTGAGCTGTGAAACTTCATTTTCTTTTGTGCAGTTCATATTCAACTTGTGGGAATAGAAGCATATCATGTTCCCTGGTGTGTGTGAGGTACTAACAATAAGCAGGCTCTATTCTATATCCTGACATCCGGGCAAGTACAAAACTTTTCTTTTCAGAAATTATAATATAATTATAATGTTTCTCCCTTCTCTCTCCTTCCTTGAAATACTCTCATAATACCTCTCTCCTCTCTCCTTCATACACACAGCCTCTCTTTGCATTGTTATCACATTCATATATGTGTATACATATATGTTTCTAAATATAATTTTTTTGCCAGTATAATGTTAGTTTATATACAAGTATGAAACTTAAAAAAACCCACACTTTTCTGGAGTTAAAACTATAGGTGAATTACTTGTAGCTCCAAAGGAAATATTGTACTTAATTAATATAATGTCATTTCTTTGTTTCCCCAAATGTAGGCTGTGCTCCTTAATAAATGATGGGATTAAGGTAGACATGTGACTATCTATCCATCTATGTATCTATCACATGAACATCATTTTTCTATTAACTGTATATTTTAAAGAAAACCGTGTCTTATATCAAGAACACCAACTGGCAAAAAAGATAAAATTAATTTCTTTGGTTAAATTTTAGAAAGGGTGCCTGTTTGCCTTATTTGCTTATAAACTTTTTCTTTTTATTATTATCTTAATTATATATGTACATTAATTATGGAATATGAGAACTTGATATGCAGTGATCAATTAATTGTAGCTAGCCTTTCCTTTTCTTTAAATATTCAAAAAAATCTTGATTTGCTTAACTTAAAATAACTGAAACTATTATGTGCTACAGTGTAATATTTTGATATTTACATAAAATATTACCTTCACTAAGCATTGGTAACTCCTCAGACATCCATTCAAAGCACTCAGTTTCAAGAAACACACCAGTCAGTACAAGTGCAAACAAGTGCAAGTATCAGATATTTAATTTGCTGTTATTCTTTTTTTCCTATTATTCTTAAAGTAAAATGAGTTGTATCTCTAACCAAATTTTAGAAGGACCATAAAACACATTAAAACATATATACATTTATGCTTCAGTGTAGCATTTGGAAGAGGCTCATCCTTTCGTTTCTGCTCATGACAGACAGAGCTTTTCCTTGGAGAGTCCAAAATTACAGCATCAAGTTTTACTACTATAAGATCCAGAGACTTAATGTACCTAACTTCATTTCAGGCTCATACAGAAAACATCATGTTGGTTATTCTGTCAATTATGCATTGTTATAATAATTCTACATGGGAAAACACTACCAAATTCAGTACCATAACTACTTTTTTTTAGCTCACTATAGAGCAATAATTTTGAATAATATAATCTGGGAAGATGTAAATTTCTCTTAACACCCTCAAATGTGTGGTGACTGGCTTGGAGAAGTGGAGAGGTTAACCACATATGTGTCTCTCCTATGGTCAGCTATCCAAGATATATATTACAAGTCTCAATACATAAACATTTTGCAAGACTAAATAAAACTTAATGGCCAAACCAGGTCTGAAATCTTGGTGGAGATTTACAAGTTTTTATGATAAAGGGCATTTGTTACAGAGACAAATTTTAAACTGTAAATAAAATCTTATTAGTTTAACTATATGCTAATATGTGGTCACTACTACATGGGCTTGTAAATCCATACATCTCAGTGACATTTATTGAAGGCAGTAGGATAAGGTCACTCATATATCAAGCCTGGGTTCTGCCATTTGCTACCATGATGCTTGACTTCTCTATGCCTTAGTTACTGTTATTGTTAAGATTAAACAAAATTCTCATAACATATGTTAGATTCATAGGAAACTCCCTGACCATTAGTAAATACTATAAAAATGTTAGCAATTATTAGATATTAATGATAATCCCCATATTATTACCATTCTCAGCTTCTGAAGTTCAAACATGTACATATATGGAAACAAATTTTCTCTGGGATGATGACAGATGGGAATTGTTGAGTGGGATTATGAAGGAAACATGATTTAGAATTAAATGGATATAGATCCTACTACTTTTTACTCTATTCACTAAAACATTCAAAACTTTTTATTAAGGTATTATATTTTATGCCTTAGCGCCAATCCTACAATATATTAAAGCAATTCTACATAACTATCAGATATACTTTGTCTATCACCATTGTCCAAACATAATACAAGCAATTTTATTATTATGTCTCAATGAAAATCATTGATGACTGTTCAAATCTTTCTATTTTATTCATCTTCCTCATTCAATGTCTTCTTTTTTCCATTACTAATTCGTTCTGCTTCTTGTTTTTGAACACTATGTTCTTCTAATATGCTGTTTACTATAAATATTTATAGATGGCATAATGAGTAGTTTAAGAGACTTGGAATCATATTTTATTTGATATAGGTAACTATGTAGAAGTGACACTATGGTTACATTCAAGGCTTATTTTAATGTTATGAAAAACTGCAAATAGTATTAGAGCTGATTGCTTACATGGTGTTTGTAATTGTTTATAGTTAAAAAAGCTCACAAATTATGTTCCTATATTTCTTATTTTTGTTTTGTTCATGCATTTATCTCTTTATGTGTGTATATGTGTCTATATCTATGTATCTATATGTATGTCTATGTGAATGTGCACAGGTAGATGTGGATAAGTGTATGTATGTACATGTATGTATATATGTATGTGCACGTATGTGTCTGTCTGTATGTGTATGGGTATGCATATGTATATGTATTTGTATTCAGGTAACTTTGTGCATGCATGTGTGTGTATGTATATGTGTGTATTTATGTCCACATGTGCACATCATGTTGTATATCCAGAGGTCAGAACACAACCAAGAGAGTCATGGTTCTTTTTTCATTATGTGGATTCTGAGAATCTTGGTAGGCAGCATGGCTTTTACTGCTCTGCTATCTTCCTGATATCTCTTGCTCCCACTTCTACATATAGCTTATTGAAGTGGTAAGTATTTTTTTCATTGTTGTGAAAAATAGCTGCAGAAAAATTTAAGTGAAAAAAAATTTTTTGTTTGCTTTGATTTGGCTCATGGATCCAGTTACTCCCTTATAGTTGTAAGGGTCAAATGGAAGAAAGATATTCAAGATAAAATGTCTAAGAAAATTAAAGCAGATGAAGTTTGAATAAGGTATGACCTTAACAGAAATGCTGTCAGTGGCCAACTCCCTCCTCCTGTACACTGAACTGCTCCTAGTTCCAGCTTTTCCCTCTGCGCCCTGCCCCCCCATTCCAGCCTCTCCCTCCACCTGTGCCCCAGTGCCCCACCTCCCACAGTTGCAGCCCCTCAAATTAGTCTCCTGTAATTTTAAATCCATCAATAGATTAAATTGTTGATTAGATTTGAGCCTTCGTGATCTAATGATTATTGGAAATGACTTGCAGATACTTCCAGAAGTTGCCTTACTGGACATTCCTCAAGTCAATGAAAGCATGAAATAAAGACTTACCCAACACATTTAAGTAATAGGAAAAGTATTTATTAGGTATGTGCTATAGGTATGTTAAATATTTGATTTACTGAATTTTGCTTGAATAATGAATATCTCTTTATTCACTTACTTAGAGATTTTGATAAAAATAAAATGAGAATTTCCAAGTTATCACTTATTTTCTTATATGGATAATATTGCTTAATCTAAGAAATCTAACCAGCCTCAACATCAAAATAATTTCTACCTTTGATTTCCTGCATAACTTTTACAACCTCATCTTATGTATTTACATAAAAGATGAACCAACTCAAATCAGTTTTGTGTGGCAATGTAACCCTGGTCATTGGGTAATGATAGTAAAACACTACTTTCTTTATCCTGAGTCTTTGTTCTCAGTAGAGTTTTGGGGATGTACTATCAGTCACTGGCTTTTACTTTCCCTCATCTCTGTCTCCAAGTTTCCACATTCCTTTCTCTTCTCATTCTCACTCTATACTTGCTACAATGAAGTTGATAATTCATTTGCATATAAGTTGGTAATATGGCTCTAAGACAGTTTTTATTAACCTCAAAATAGACCAAACTTTCCAGTCTAAGTTACTCCAAATTCTGTAAACTCTTATTTTAGGATTGCATCTCAAGAATTTAACTTGAATAATTTTTTATAAGTTAAAATTTTATGTCAATGGGTATTTTGTCTTCATTTATGTCTGAGTATCATATGTATTCTTGGTGCTCTTGGAGGCCCAAAGAGGGTGTTGACTCTTTTGGAACTGTAGTTACAAACAGTTGTGAGCTGGTGTTGTATGGATTCTGGGAATTAAACCTGGGTCCTGTGAAGAGCAATCAGTGTTCTTTAACTGTTGAGCCATCTCTCCAGCTTCTGTTATTTTTATATTTTGACTCAGATGACTAAACATATTCAGAGAGCATAGACTCTCAATTCAACTTTCAGGAGCTCAGAACATAGACATAGTGGTCTATTCTTTCCTGGGAATATAGTCAAAAATCAAAGTAGTAGGGATTGTGATTCCAGAAATAGAAAATGCTTCCCTCTTTCTGTAACCAAACATCCCAAAAGAAGTAAGTTAAAGAAAAACGACTTATCTTTTTGCTCTAAGTTTGAGGAGACACAGTTCCTTATGGCATGGATGGAGTGGCAGCAAGAGAATGAGGAGAAATGACTAGCCACATTGTATCTGCAGTCAGGAATCAGCTCACATATTTCTTTCTATTCAACCCTGGGACCTAAGTTCATGAAATATTATCAACCACATTCAGCATGGTTTTTCTCTCCTCAGTTAAACATTTCTGGAAATATCCTTGTAGACATACCTAGAGATATCTTTCCATGGTGATTCTAATTCCATTTAAATCAGAAGCAAAGACTAGCTTTCACAGACTCAATTATGAAAGCTAACCTAGACCCAGGGATTGAATTTAATGAGAACTATCAAAATATGGAGCTTCTAATTCAGTGGAAATGGCATGGCTATTGATCCACCTCATCACTAGATCATCACTAGATAACAATGAAACAAATTTAGGGTTTTAGACATTGATAGTTGGAATAATAAATAATATAAATGAGGGAACACAAGGAGTGCAGAGACTTCCCAGTTCTTAATTTTATTCTACATAGCATTGATAGTATAATAGTAGCACTAGAAAAGTTTAAAATTCAAACACACACACACACACACACACACACACACATATATACACACATACACACACCTTCTTTCCAAGGTGATCAGATTCCATAACAAATCTTTTCACTAGTCCTGGCTGATGGAGGAAAGATTAACAGACTGAGGATAAACAGTACCTCTTATCTTTGAATTAGCTTTCTCTTGCAGAGCTTAAGTGGTATGCTTGTTTATTTATTTATTTATTTATTTATTTATTTTCATTTTTTGTTGCTCTGTGAAAAGATGATGCCAAGGGCAAAACGATGACATTGTCCAACTTATGTGGAAATTTAACTGATCTTTGAAGCCTCAGCTCTACCAACATATAAAAGAACATGGACTGAAAAACCATCCATCCACACCTGAGTGTTTGCTTCCTATAGTATGCAAACAAACCTTGTCAAAGGCTCAGAAAAAAAAATTTATTACATAGTGATCTACTCTCTTTTTCTGTCCCTCGTTTTTCTATTCTCCACTCATCTCTCATTTCCCTTCCCTATTCTGTCTTTTCCCCTGTTTCATTTTTTGCCCTATTAAATTATCTCTACAATATTTAAATCTATAATATTAGAATATAATACATATATCTGTCTCTTTCATCGCTGTTAGTTGATTTACAGGGTCCTATACAACCAAGTCCATTTAAGGTTGGCAAGTTGATTCTAGAACTTGAACTCAAAGAGAATATTGTTATCAATATATAGTTGATATTGTACCCTAATACTTTAGCATTAACAATATTTTAGAATAATATAAAGATGTTAAAACTAAAATACGTGTTTCAGCACTATTCAGTGTGGTCTTTGTATTGAGTGTGGTAGTTTCTGCTTTATCACCGATAAACAAGATTATGCTTGGTCAGGAAGTCACAACTCTTGTAAAACTTTATTAGTGTTCAAGATCAGTAACAGGAAGCTGAGGTGGAAAAGAAGTAAATATAAAGTGTCAGTTTCAGACAGCCAGAGACAAGTTCATTGAGCTGTAAATTAAATTGAATGCCACAAAGTACACGTCGTTATAGAGTCCATTCTCTGCAAAACTGTTATACTTGAAAAGTCTTTTCAATTAAAATGACTTCAATGAACACTATATCATTTTGCTATAGAAAGAGTTTGCAAGAGTTGAGAGCATTGTAGGTAGGGATATGTGGGGATATTTTTGTAAATAAAACAAAAGATCAAGAGATTTACTCACCCTGTCAGTTATGTCTTCTACCACATGTGTACTATCTTGTTAAACATTTGTGCATGGTATAAAAAATTTCAGGCTTTTTATCAATTATATATATATATAATTGTAATATATGTAATATATATTTATATATATGCACACACATATATATATATACTAATTTTGCTTTTTAATCTAGTCCTGTTTTTGTGTCATTGCTGTATTTAAGGTATTAGCTGGAACCAACTTGATTACTACTGTCCTAAGGGTGTATGTATACATGCAACAAAGAAGGCAGTACTCTGCTTATCTAAATAGAGCACCTATCTCTCTCTCTGTCTCTCTCAAAAAAAAATCCCAAATCTACACAAGTTCTAGACAATCAAAATTTAACATGGGTTGAAGAAGTGTTCTCAAGACACACATCCCAAGCAGAGGAACTACTAATAGTTTAAGGATGGAGGGCTGGTGAGGGCTCAGGGGGGCGGGGGGTCAGGCAGGCAGGCAGGCGAGCGGGCGGGCCGGCCGGCAGAAAGGCCAGCAGGCAGGCAGACAGAGAGGTTTCTTTGAATATGTGGTCACTGGTGAGTTTTCCCTGCCCCAAAGGATGGCCTTCCACCTATTCCCATCTTAGAATGTCAGTTTCATTCATTTCTGTCCCTGAGGAAATTCTGAGAGTATATTTGTATTGTATTCCATTAACAGAGGACGTCAGAAAAAAAGAGATTGCCCAGAATTTACTCAGTGAAATATAATTTGTGCACTATTGTAATAGCTATTTTTCTTCTTCAAGGTCAACAATAATGTCTTATCTGACATTATAACATATTTCAGTTTCACTCTTAGAGAAAGAGAAATCTCAAGCACTTTGGTGTCAACTGAGCTTCCAAGCACTTTGGTGTCAACTGAGCTTCCAATTCAAAGGAATCATTTTACAACTTGTTCATGAACATTTTCTTCTCATCGTTTAAATTATCTTATCTAAAAGAATTGGAAAAATAGTTTGTGGAAAAAGTAGGATATTCTTACATAATTTGTAGAGGACCTCTGTACCTATGCTGTAAAGCATTTATGCTAAACAGTCCCAGGTTGACATCCCTGAGGGTGAAACCCACATTATAGAACAATGCCTTTTCTTTTTTTTTCCTTTTTCATATTTTTATGGTTATTTTATTTATTTACATTTCAAATGCCATCCCTTTCCCAGTTTCTCCTCCACAAATGCCCTATCCTCTCCTCCCACCCCTTGCCTCTTTGAGGGTGCTCTATCAGCTTCCCATCCATTCCTGCCTGAGAGCCTTAGCATTACCCTATGCTGGGCATCAAGCCTCCACAGGACCAAAGGGCTCCTCTCCCATTGATGCTAGGTAATCCTCTGATACATATCCAGCTGGAGCCATGGGTCCCTCCATGTGTACTCTTTGGTTGTTGGTTTATTCCCCGGGAGCTCTGGAGGATCTGGTTGCTTAATATTGTTCTTCCTATGGGGGTGCAAACCCGTTCACCTCCTTCAGTTTTTGCCCTAATTCCTCCATTGGGGTTCCTGCATTCAGTCAGATATTTAGCTGCATGCATCTGCATCTGTATTGGTCAGGCTCTGGCAGAGCTTCTTAGGGAACAGCTATATCAGGGCTCCTGTAAAGAAACATTTTGATAATGTCTCAACACTATTAAGGCTTGTGGTGAATTTTGAGGGTATACCTCAACTACAGAAGGAAAAAAATACACACATTAGGCTTGATGAGTGAGTAGAAATGATAGACTCATATATTCTTTGCCTTCCTTATAGATATCATGTGTAGTTGTGATCCTGTGGAAAACTTTTAAGCAAGGAAATTTAGGAAGAAATCTCCCAAGACAATGGTCCTCATTACATTTTTTAAAAAATAGCTCTTGCTTAGAGAAAGATTTTTTTTCTTAACTTACCAATTTTTTTTTTTAATCATCAAGATCAATAGAAAACCAGAAGGATTAAAGCTAATGTTGCAAGAGACAGAGATGAAAAGCAATGTTTGATTCCTGTTGTAATTGCAGAGTGACTTCATTTGGGTCAGGTTGCCTACTCATTTCCCATTTTATAATACAAGTAACAACTTTCTTAAACTTTGTTCTGCCTTTTCTTTGTTAGAGATTCAAGTGCACTATTTCCTATTGGTATAGCATGTCAAGTAAAAGAAATTTAACATGACACAAATGATGTAAGTAAAGGTTGAATGACAGAATCCCTAACTATACAAACAGAATAAATGACATGCTAGTTAGTTCATTGTGGAAATAAGGATTAAATCCAATCCATCAGACTACATGTGGATAGTTATTTCATCACATTTTAATTGCTGTTTTTAATTATCCCCTCCCCTCTATATATGTATCTACAGCCTTGGGAGAGAAAACTATGCTTCTTTACCTTTTGATTTTGGTTTTGATCATGCCACATTTGAGAAGCAAGCATGATGGTAGCAAGCAATGAAACATAAAGGCAATGTTCAGCTTGGCCTCCCTGTGCTTTTATTTTTTGTTTTTGTTTTTGTTTTTTTTTTCAGGAGAAAGTTGGTTCACTGTAAGTCCAAGAAATATAAGAGACAAAAATAATTTTGACTCTAATAAAATCTTTTGAGAAAATATCAAAAGATGACTCAGCCTAAACAGTTAAGTCTCAGACAGTCTGTGGATGATTGAGCAAAACTGTAAGTGACATCATGATAAGCCACTGAAATTTCTGGTTAATTGTTGCATAGCAAAAGTTGGGTGAAAGCATGGTGATTCTTACTATCATTTACTTCTATTAAAGCAAATGTTTACTGGTAAGATGATGGGTCAGAATTATGTTCTATATCATATCCTATTGATCAAAAACTCAGTGATCTTTATTTAATCAAAGTGTGTTGTTTGTCGTGTTCAGTCACTGAAGCATTGGAGCAGAAAGATTACTGGTACATGTCAAACAGAATATCCTTTTTTTTCATTTTTCTTTCTTTAGGCATTTATTATCTTTTTTTGATATTTCATTTACATTTCAAATGTGATCCCCTTTCTCAGTTTCCCCTTGGAAACCCCCTTCCTCTGCTTCTATGAGGGTATTCCCTCACCCACCCATCCACTCCCTTCTCCTCTTCCTGGCATTCCCCTACACTGCATCATCAATCATTCACAGAACCAAGGGCCTCTCCTTCCTCCCACTGATGCCCAACAAGGTCATCCTCTGCTACATATGGCTGGAGCCATGGGTCCCTCCATGTGTACTCACTGATTGGTGGTTTAGTCCCTGGGAGCTCTGATGGTGATCTGGTTGGTTGATATTGTTACCCTTCCTATGGAGTTGCAAACCCCTTCAGCTCCTTCAATCCTTTCCTAACAATTCCGTTGGAGACCCTGTGCTCAGTCCAATGGTTGGGTGTGAGCATCCGCCTCTGTATTTACCAGGCTCTGAAAAAGCCTCTCAGGAAATAGCTATACAGGCTCCTGTCAGCAAGCACTTCTTGGCATTCATGATAGTGTCTGGGTTTGGTGACTGTACATGAGATGGATTCCAAGGTGGGGTGGGGCAGTCTCTAGATGGTCTTTCCTTCAGTCTCTGCTCCATACATTGTCTCTGCTTTTCCTCTTGTGAGTATTTTGTTCCCCCTTTTAAGAAGGACCAAAATATCCACATTTTGATCTTCCTTCTTCTTGAGCTTCATGTGGTCTGTGAATTGTATCTTAGGTATTCCAAGAATTTGGGCTAATATCCACTTATCAGTGCATATCATGTGTGTTCTTTTGTGATTGTGTTACATTACTGAGGATGATATTTTCTATTTCCATCCATTTGTCTAAGAATTTCATGAATTGCAAAGCTTCTGTAAGTCAATGAACAATGTCAATAGGACAAAACAGCAACAGCAGATTGGGAAAAGGTTTTTACCAACCCTACATCTGATAGGGGGCTGATATCCAATGTATACAAAGAACTCAAGAAGTTAGACTCCAGAGACTCAAATAACCCTATTAAAAATGGGGTACAGAACTAAACAAAGAACTCTCAAATAAGGAATATTGAATGACTGAGAAGCATCTAAGGAAATGTTCAACATCTTTAGTCATCAGAGAAATGCACATCAAAACAACCCTGAGAGTCCACCTCATACCAGTCAGAATAAGATTAAAAACTCAGGTGACAGCAGATGCTGACTAGGATGTGGAGAAAGGGGTACACTCCTCCATTGTTGGTATGATTGCAAGCTAGTACAACCACTCTGGAAATCAGTTTGGTGGTTCTTCAGAAAATTGCACATAATACTACCAGAGGACCCAGCTATACCGCTCCTGGGAATATACCCAAAAGATGCTCCAACAATTAATAAGGACACATGTTCCTTGTCTACCTTTGTAGTAAAGTCTCACCAAACATTTATGTAATCTGTCTTTGAGGAACATTTATATGAAACTCAAAATAATCACAATTAAGTTTGTTCTTAGAGGGTTTCTATTGGGTCTGAATTTGAATTTCCCCCCACAAATTCATATGTTAAAGACTCGGTCCCAATTTATAGAGGCATTTTGTGAGCATCTGGAAACATAGGTAGCAGAACAAACTTGGAAGCCATTGGTCACTGAATTGTAAGTCTTTGAAAGCTGTATTTGGCCCAATCCCTACTTCATATTCTGCTTTTGGTTTGAAGTAAGGTAAACAGCATACCTTACTTCATGTACTATACATGTACCTCATGTTATTTATGTTCTTCCTAACCATGGAATGACCCCAGAATCAATGGAGCAAAGGACTACGAATGGACATCTTTGAAATCATGAGCCAAAATGAACTTTTCCCCACTAAGCTAATTTATAAATCATATTTTGTCACAGTGATGAGTTTCATCATCTATAAAAATGTCTTATGATGTATAAGAGTGAAGCAGCAGTGAATAAAATGTTATACAAATCTTATTTTTACTTTTCATTGCTTTCCTAAGGGTGGCTTTACATAAAAGAACTATTAATGGATATTTATGTTATTTTATGACATTGTAATCTTATATTCATTATATTCCTTAAGAATCATGGACTATATTGGTATATTAAGATGTCTAAAAATATGGGACTTATTGACAATTGAATGAATTAAAGAAGATTTAAGACACTTGAGACTGCTTGACAGGAAGACATTGATTTTTAGCAATAAGCTCTAAAACTTTTGCTGCTCTTGTTTTGCATTATTTTAACCTCAGGAAGTGTTTATTGAACATTTATTATTGAAGCACTATAAAGTGCTGCTACCTTCTTTTGGCAGCAACGTGAAAAATGAATGACATTATTATATACTCTTTAAAAATTGGAATTTTAAGAATCTCTCCACTCATAAAACTTACCAGAGACAGTGAGAATCTGGCTTCAGGATCTCTTTAGCTCTCCACCAGTTCTTATACAGGAGCTTCATTGGCTATGAAACCCTTGAAAAGTCAGGCACAATATTGAATTTATTGGCACACTTGTAGTCTGGAGGACTTTGGGAAAGTAGTACAAAGAAGACCTGTGGAGAAGTATTTCTACTAAATGCAGAACATCCTTGAAGTGTCCATGTTAGAGAATTTCTTTGCTAATTCTTGATTATATTGTCAATTCTCTGAGAATCGTTGATTCTAAATATGGAATGAGTATTCTTACCTATGGTCTTGTTCTGTGTACTCATAAACCCATGAGGTTGAATTAAGATATGCATCATTGTAAGGAAGGATCTACCTGTTAGACATTCCAGAACACAGAGCTCTCACTGTATATCTTTACCCTGTCCCAGATACTCAGTTCCATCCTGATGCTTGAGATCTTCTGACCTATAGGGCTTTGATTGACCTGTCCAGTGTTTGGGATTGCTAAACACTTCACCCACCCATTCCACCACATTCAGCTCCATATCTGTCGTTTCAGTAGCATTTTCAATGTTATGTACAAAGATATAAAGGTGCTGTTTCCTCCACAGAAACAGCATGCTAGGGCACAGCAGTGTGCCAGTGCCCTTCGGGGGAAAAGCATTAAGCAATATTAAGGAGTGTCCCAGTCATCCATCCTTAGAGGATAAAGTGTTCCAAGCATATTTAGCCTCAGAAATGTCTCCTCAGCTCATCTTCTTGGTCAACAACTAAATTGTGTTTTTGCCATTTGACCCAAGTCTCCCTGTGTTTTGTTATTTTCTCACCTAAGCTGCAAATTGTCTTTAGCCTGATTTTAAATCTCCAAATCAAATCTTCACTTTATCGCTAGTTCAGGAGATTAAAAAGTGTACCTCCAGGCAGCAGTTAATAAGTAATTGTTTATTTAGCCATCATGTCAAGAGCGAAGTTCACAATCAATTCTCCAGAGGTCGAGTTTAGAATTCACTTAAGTACTGCTTGCCCTTTTCCCTGTGAATAACTGCTCAGTTGTTTCCTGAGTTTGATTAAGGTTACAGTAATAATCGTCTCCTATTTCTAATTAAGTTGAAACTACATGTAAGAATTTAACTTGGTAGCAGGAGGTGTTAGCTTGTATTTCTTTTGCAAGCTAGAAACTTACTAATATTTTAGCACATTTTATGTGTTAAATAGTTTAAATAAATTTATGAATAAGACATAATTTCTTTTATCATAATCATTGATCAGAAATTATTATTATATCTTTATACAAATAATGAAAAGAATGCTTTACAGACATTTTGAGAAAAATAACATATCCACACAAATACATGGTAGCAGATAAAGGATTCAATACACAGGATTTGCAATTATGATATCTTTGTTTTCTATGTACATGAGAACATAAAGTTGATAATATTTATATGCACAGGTAAAGATTTTATATATATTCTTTATTTAATTCAACTTAACATACAGTTATTTTAAAGTGGATTTATAATATGTATCTATTTAATTCAACTGAAAATCACTAGCATTTCTGAGTAATAGATACTAGTATAGAAATGAAGATACAAGGATAAGATTTCATTTCTTTTATCCTTGGGAACATGTTTTGGTTACAGAATGGATGGTAATAGTGAAGCATTTATTTTTCAGTGTTTATGACTCAGTTAGGTTGGGTTTTCATCAATAGGACTTGCTGTCAGGTTGTGGAGGGTAACCAGGAGCATCAGCAATACCATATAAATCTTGGGGGTCTATGTAACCTTATTGACCAAAAACTGCAAAAGGGAAAACCCATTTCTGGAATTAGGGTTCTTTCTTTGGTAGTGTATAATATCTGGTTGAATTATTTTCCTCTCATTATAAGGTAACTCCATTTAAATTCTTTTTATATGCATACATGTATATAATTTAAGGATCTTCTATAGTAGTAGGTTTCCATATAGATTTACAAAAGTCTTTCGTGTAAGATATCTCTCCCCATAGTACCTCCTCCCATGCCTACCCTCTTTGATCCACTTTTTCTTTTTATCTTTCTAATACTATATTCATTTTTCTCTTGCTTGAAAGATCCCCGCATTGGCCATGGCCTCTTACTAGTTTCACAACTTGTATGGTCATCCCAAATGAAACATACATACCTAGATTTCAAATGCAAACATCCACACATGTGAATTAAAAAGGTGATTTTTTGACTTTCTGGTTAACAACTTTCAAGCTTCATCCATATGGGCTAGCTTTCACAGTACTAGAGCATTCTATCCATGGTAGCAGAGGAGAAAAGTAAGTGTTAATTTCATTCATCTGTGAGCCATAGGAGTGAAAATAACAACTTGCTTGGTAAGATGTGCCCACTAATGGAATAAGTAAACAGCTACATTATGATTTGATTTATGGCACTGTCTACAAGATGGAACACATACTTGCCATTGTCAAAGAGGCAAAGATTCTGTGGCTAGATAGGTTGTAGTCTACAGAAGAAAATCTACTATTATAATTCTGCTAAATGCATATAGCGGTACAATGACTCCTAAAAACTTATTGATAATATATTACATGTCTTATCCCTTATCAGAGAGGCATTGTTTAGCAGTAGATGATAGTTAACACAATGAACCTCAGCTGGTTCATTTTCAGAAAATAAGCAACCTTGGAACTGTGGAGGGCTCATGCCTAAAGGGAACACTTATATTACACCTCAAACCTCAAGAATCTTGATGGAATAGAGAACAGAGAAATTGTAAGCACTAGAGGTAGTAGGTGACTTCAAAGAAAGGTTTTTTTTTTTCTGATATAACTTGGCAATTATGCATATGAACTCATTGTAATTTTGACCCTGGGTACAAGACCCATGAAAGGTTAAGGCAGAACAAATCAGAAGATGAAGGCTGGGAGGTGAACATGGAGTTCTGCTCCTGGCTGAGAAGCTATTAGCATTTGATAGCTGCTGTAGAAGAAGGGTCTTATAATTATTTTTTTATGGTGTGACCTTCTGGTCTATCACCCACACTTGAGGGCAGATACTACTCCAAGAGTTGTTGGCTAACACTAACTGAACTTGATGTTTTTAAGAGATAGAAAGAAAGAAGGGAGAGAGGACATGAAATTGGAAATGAAGAGTACATTAGGTAGGGAGGTGGGAGGATGGAGTGGGTGGTGAGGGTGTTTAATATTATAAAAGTATATTTTATTAAAATTTCAAAGAATTAATACAATATTATTTTAAAATAATATGGTAAATTGTACACAAATATCAGCAAACTACATTGCAATATAAGAGCTAAGTATAAATTTTATGAGGCTGATTGATGAATTGCACTTAGTAGCTTATTGGACAAGGGGAAGTTTGTGCTGACTGCTGTTAGTATTGCTGGACCACTGTGAAGAATATCAATGTCATAATTGCACAACCAGGCAAAGAAATTTTCCAGTGAGAATCTTTTGTTTCCTCATCTCACCAATGGATCAAATTATTGCTTGCTATTCTAAATACCCAAGTATGGGATGTACACAATCATACATTCAGTTGCCAGGAATTAATAAATAATATACATGGACTATACATTGAGGATATAACAGCAATCATGTAGTAAGCATGTAAGCCTCTCTCATTTAGGAGATCATGGAATTGTACTCACCTCTGCCTATGTGGACACATGCTTTCCTTTCTCTGAATTGAGCCTAAACATGAACAGTTTGAGTTGCTAGGTGAGAGAAGTATACTCATAAGCAATAAGCAATAATGAGACCCAACTCAACAGTAGTCCTAGGTCTGAACGTTATCTGGAGTTAATCCTCTTACAAAGTTAACTTACCTATATTCATCATTGATACATTCCATTGTCTACTGATTTAGGAAGTCCCTCAGTGATGCTAAGAGTTAAATGATGAGGCAGACTGATTTACCAATTTGCAGAGAAAATTAAGTCTGTATTAAATCTTAAACTATCAACAGTTTATTTTTCTAATTTGTTTTCCTATAAATATTTATTTTACTAATTATAATCAGAATGCTTCAGAAGAAGGTAAAATGTTCTACCAGGTACACAATATTCCACTATGCTATTACTGCTCCTTTCTGACCCTCGGAGATATTAATTAGGATCTCTGGTTTGGATTTCAAGTACATTATAATGTTTTCTGTATTGTGATAGTATACATGGGCTAAACATTGAGGATGAAGGTCAGGGTCCAGAATATTAGGGTAGACAGATTACTGAAAGAGATAAATGCTATGGAGGAATGCATAGGATCTGAGGAGCATAATCAAATCCTTGAAGTGATGCATAATTTATACTCCCAGGTGATCACCACTGTGTTTCCCAAACTGATCTTGTGTAATTGGGGACACATTAATGAACACATTCAATATCTCAGAAAACTTATAAAAAATTAGTTATATGTGTGATAATTTAACATAAAGTACTTGAGAAACCTGGCTTCTATGATGGGAACAATTTATATAGGTTTGCAATTTTAGTTACATGAAACAAGAAACAATGAATATCAAAATTCTTGAATCAAATAAAGTAAAATATTTAGAAACTATTTGGAAAAACACTGACTTTTTATTCTTAAAAGTAGCAATGACTGCTCTTCTGAAGGTCCTGAATTCAAATCCCAGCAACCACATGGTGGCTCACAACCATCTGTAATGGGATCTGACGCCCTCTTCTGGTGTGTCTGAAGACAGCTCCAGACTTATATATAATAATAAATAAATCTTAAAAAAAAAAAAAAGCAGTAAACCCAGGACCAGGAGAGGGTGGGGTGGTGAGCAGGGGGGAGGAAACAGGGGTTATATGTTTTTATTTCATTTTATTTTATTTTATTTTATTTTTATTTTGCAGAGGGGAAACTGGGAAAGGAGATATCATATGACATGTAAATAAAGAAAATATCTAATAAAAAAGTAGCAAAAGAATTCTCAAAGAAATAATGGGCAAAATAGAAATGAATGAATGAATGAATGATTAACATATAACTAACTAACTAAATAAATACTAAAGGCTAAAGAAATACTCAACACTATACCGGGCTAAATAGAAAGGAAAGTTACTGCAAAACAATCAACAATGAAAGTCCTGGAAGAGGTGGAGTAGATGTTCTTTAGGGCCCATTGCTTATTGAAACATTGTTGGCAGTGGATAGTTGCTGGGAAAGAAAATCGATCTTTATTGAAGACATACCACTGATGTGATCCCATGATCCAGTGGATGGTCCTGTTCTTATGAACATATGGGCAGCAGTAACTGACATTTATTAGTATATATATGAAATCTCAAAAAAAAAGGAAGGGAGAGAATAATCGAAATTCTCTTCTAGTTTACTGCTTTGTTGCTGTGATAAAACAGTAACCAAAAGTAACTTCTGGTGTAAAGAGTATATTTGGCTTACATGTACAGATTACAGATGGAGTTCAGGGCAGAAATTAAAGCAAGAGGAGACACAAAAATCCTGGAGGAGAGGTGCTTATCAGCTTGTTCCCCATGGCTTGTTCAGCTGGTTATCTTTTTTTCACCTTTTATTGCATATTTTCTTTATTTACATTTCAAATGCTATCCTCTTTCCAGGTCTCCCCTCTGAAACCCCCTTACCCCTTTTCTCCTTCCCCTGTCTCTATGAGGGTACTCCTCCACCCACCCCCTCCTCTGTCCCTGCCCTGGCATTTCCGAACACTGGGGAATTGAACCCCCTCAGGTTCAAGGGCTGCTCCTCCCACTGATGTCCAACAAGGCCATCCTCTGTTACTTATGCGTCTGGAGCCATGGGTCTTTCCATGTCTACTCTTTGGTTGGTGATCCAGTTCCCAGGAGCTCCGGGGGTGTCTGGCCAGTTATTATTGTTGCTTCCTCCATATTCAACCCCAGGCCTACCTGGTCAGGGATGACACATCCTACAATGAGCTAGGCCATCTCAAATCAATCATCAATCAAGAAAATGCCCAAAAGTCATGCCCACACATTAATCTTATAGAAGCAAATCCTGAATTGAGATTCTCTCTGCCCAGGTATGAGTAGGCTTGTGTGAAGTTGACAGAAACTATAACATTTTATTTCTTGCCAGTGTTGACATACAAACGCATCACCTTTTTTTCCCCTTCAAGTTTTCATGTTATTATCACAAGATAAAACAGAATTTGTCACCTGTGGCAGTTCATCTAGAGGTGCAACCTTGTGGAGTGTTCATTATCCTTGTTGGTTTGTCAACTGGCATTTGCATTATACCTGCTTTGCTTAGGCCACCGTGTTGTTAAATTTCATGTGTGCATTTTCCTTGTCATGACAAGTGGGCACTATCTAGCAACAGGCATTCCTACTCAGTTCCTTCACATCCTATATCTGAAAGTGAATGGTGTCTTCAACAATTGGGTCATATAGGCAAGTTCTGGGAGGTAACCCAAGCCAATGACAAGAACTTATATTGTATTGGAAGTCTGTCTCAGAGCTTTATTGCTGTGAAAAGACATCATGACCAAGGCAGCTCTTATGAAGGACATTTAATTAGGGCTGGCTTACAGTCTCAGAGGTTTAATCCATTATCATAGTGGTGGGAAGCATGGTAACATGCAGGCAGGCATAACCCTCCTAGAGTTCTATATCTTGATCACAGGGCAGCCAGAGAAAGGCTGTCTTCTGCATGCAGGCAGAATGAGGGCCTCTTCTGCACTGGGTGAGGCCTGAGCATAGGACCTTCAATCCACCCACACAGTAACACACATCCGACAACAAGGCCACACCTCCTAATAGTGCCATTTCTCCAGGGCCAGGCATATTCAAAGTACCACAGAGTCTCTTAACTCTTCTTGACCATCAAGTAGAAAAGAGTGAATATTAGCTGGCTTAATGCTGATTTAATCTATCGAGATAGAAAGTCACATAGAAAGTCAGATTCTCTATCTGCATTACATCATTAAAATGACAAAATCATGGGAAACATATTTATAATGATAAAGAAAAGTTGGTCACCTGGCATATCTTTATAAAAAGACAGTCCTATATCTTTATTTCTGTAGCATGCACATGAATATATGCATGTGATAAAATGGCACATAACAATATATGTATTATATTATAAAATATTAGTATATAGATTATGTAGTAGATATACTAGTACATAGAAGATATGATAGCATATTTTATATATAATATATATGATACAATGTAGATACTACCAAGATATTTTTTCTTGTATTAATGTGGTACTATAATTATATATGATATAATATTTGAGGATAATTGGATAAAGGTTGGATTTTTATCTATTTATATTACTTTTGAAAATGCCTGTTGGTATATAATTTTTCAAAATAAATGTATAAAATAGAAAATATTTTAAAATAGCATCCTGTTAAAGAAATTTGTATTAGCAAAAATTTTAATACTACACAGAGAAAAATAGCAATTAGTACAAACTTTTAAAATAATATTGAGACTATGAAAAAAAAACAACTATAAAAGAAAACAATGAGAATGCAGGTCTTCAATCAGTTATTTTTGCTCCTTTTGAATCTGTAGAATGTCTTTTAAGTTAAGCTTATATACCAATGAAAGTGGAATGATAATTAGTTCCCTTTCCATATGAAAAGGATGTGTGAGTTCCTGGAGCATCATTGTTACTCTGAAGATAAGCTATGGTTTAACTTTCAGTATCTATTGTGTCTGTGGAAACAGACATCTCATCATCCTGAATCATATTCTGTTTGATTACTTAACAAATTGTGTCCTTTCTCCATGCCATGGTAATTGTCCCTACAAGTCTTCTCAGACTATATCAGATATTTTCCTTTAAAATGTAACATGCTTAGCTTATTTTTGATAGCTAAAGTTATTCCTATCTATGTTCAACTAATTAGAAAATAAGGGGTTGTGGCTTCACAGAAATGGGGTAGGGAATTAATCAGGAATGTTCCAATCTGTGTTGAAAGGTCTACACAGGTCACTATCTCATGACTAAGCTTGGGGCTCATATAAGGACCTATTCAAATCAAGTTAGTCTGGCTCACTGATGATGTTTGTGTGAGATTTATGGACACTTATGGAAACACTGAAATCTTATCCATGTACCTAAGATTACAGCAAAAGAGTGCACTGGAGAGAGGTGAACTCATATTCTCCTAGCATATATAAAAGATTATTGCTGACTGATAATGATAGAAACATTTTTAACCATTACTAAATTGAATAAGAATTGTATGAAATAGCTGGAACTTCCTATTTTTAGCACAATATCAGAGAACAAAAGGTTTTTTTGAAGATGAACCAGAGATTCTAATGTTTCTTTATGAGGAACATGGAAAGGCAGAACTGAGCCACCTTTCCAACTGAGTTCTCAGAGGGTTTTAAATTTAGTACAAAAGAAAGGAAAAATATATTATTCTACTTAAGTATCATGATGGCTGCTGATAGCTTAAGATCTTATTTCTCTTCTTAAAAAAATAAGGAATAAGGCTTTACATTATAGAAAAGATACTTAGTTTCATCATTAATTATAGTTGGGAACAGTAGGAAAAAATTGTGAGTTATGATTAAGTAAAATAATCTTCATTCGAATTCTGCATCCATAGCACCCACAACAGTTATCTGCTATACAGAGTGTGCACAGAGTATTGCAAAATGAATGAATGAGTGATCACATGTTTAAGAGAATTACCTAGTCTAGGGGCTTCTTAAGCAGTTAGTAAAATGACTATGCTAATCATGATATTAAATATGAATATGATAATGTTGAGCAAAGAAATCAGAATGTAAAGTAGTGACTGCATAAATGGTTCTTAAACTTCAGCATACATTATATTACCTAGAGGGCTTGTTAGCACACAAATTGCTGAATCTCAACACTGGTTTCTGCTTCTGTAGGTCTGTCAGAAGGTCCCAGAATTTGCATTTCTAACAAATTCTCAGGATCCCATTCTGCTGACCTTAAAACCACATCTGAGAACTGGAAACCTATAGTATGTTTGTGAATATAGGGGATAAAACATTAAAATTATAGTTGGGAAAGTACTAAGAAGTAGTGCTAAAAATAATTGGCTTTGGCAAATAGAATCTTGACTTAATTTTAACTTTTCCTTTCTGTAGAGGAATTTTAATCCAGCAAAATGGCTGCTCTGGAAAGAGATCCTATCCAAAGACCTTCTAAGTCTGTGTGATCCAAATGGAATGAGACACCTTTAATCTCTTTGGCTGGAGTACACCAGGATCTTAGTGCACATTTTAATCCCAAACAATAAACGTAAAGTTCATTTGTAGAAGGAAGCAGTTTGAAAGTGGCATATAGTTGAAGGGCTGGCAAGGTGACAAATCAGAAAGAGATTTGTGAGAGAAAGTCAGAGACAGGATGTCCAACTCTCAGGAGAACATTCAAAAAAGAGAGGCTACATAAAAGCAATACAAGTTGAGTCAGGGTTTGAAGGGCCATTCAGTGAGTGCAGTTCAACTGAGTTCAGGCAATACAGTGGAGTTCAGTTCAGTTCAGTTCAATGCAGTGCAGGTCGGTTGAATGCAGCAAGAGTTCTGTTGAATTCATGCTATTTTGTTCAGTTTGTGCAGTCAGTGCAGTGCAATTCATGGAAGTCAGAGGCAGTTTTTCCAGGTAGAGCAACTCAGTGAGAAGCAGAGAGAAGCCAGGTTGAATCAGTCAGCTTTGAGAGAAGATTTTAGTCAGAACTGTTTAGTTGAACCAGCTATCCACAGTTCAGAATGAACTAGAAAATATGAGCTCATTCAATAGTGACAATCTGAGATGACAATTACATCTGGTGAATAAAAGTTACTTGAATACCTTTCAATTGCCATTTTTCTTAAAAAAAAATGTATGAATAACTATTGTTCAAAATGGAAACTAAGAATGTTTAGGAATCTTGTTATAAATTTGGGGCAGTGGAGACTGAACCTGTACCCTAGGGTGCTTAGAACAGATGCAGAGATCTTTGACAGAAAAAAATGTGCTGCCTTCCCTTATTAACAATCTGTATTCTAGCATAAGGAGAGATGGGGTAGGAGAATTTTAAAATACTTGTGCTAGGTATTGCATACTTGACATGTTTTACTTAAGATTCATATCTCTAAATAAATAAGAAACAGTAAGTGAAAAAAATCAAATACAACATATATGCAACAAAAAGTGATGTCAATTATTTTGAAGGTGAAGTCATGAAGTGAGCGGAGTTGTGAAAGTGACTATATGTGCTCACTTGACTGGTAGTCCTGTGGCCCTGGCTGCAACAGATCTGGGACGTCTTCAGGCTGTTGCGTCTTCAGAGGAGAGGTCAAGCTGTTGTCCTGTGTGAAGCTGTTCTCCAAGGGGTGTCTATGGACTGTGGTTTCTGTTTCTCTGTGTGAAGCAGAACTCCAGTGAGGCTTTCAGTCTTTTGGATCAGTTGCCCTACATGCTGCAGAGCACCTGAGAGGTTTTCAGCCTGTGGTGTTGATTGCCCAGTTGCCCAGTTGCCTTGTATGCAGAGGAACTCTTGGGATGCCTTCAAGCTGTGGTATCTTCACAGGAGCAGACTAGCTAGCAGGTCACCCCAGCAGAAGGCACCAGCCAGTAGGAGAGTGGAGTTCTCTGGGAGAGGGATGTGTGGGGGTTTTGGGGAGGTGATGAGTCCTAAGTCCACCGGGCTCCCAGCGCCAGCTGTGGGACTTCGGGAGGGTTCTTACCAGATGTCCTGAGTGCAGCGGACTTCCTGGGAGGCCTTAGTCTGTGGTGTCTTCAGGGGAGCAGACAAGCTGACAATCAGTTGCCCAGTTGTCCTGTGTGCAGCGGGTCTCTTGGGATACCTTCAGGCTGTGGTGTCAGTTGCCCTGTGTGCAGCAGATCTCCTGGGATGCCAGTTACCCAGATGCCTTGAGTGCCGAGGACCTCCTGGGATGCCTCAGTCTGTGGTGTCTTCAGGGGAGCAGGCTAGCTAGCAGTCTGCCTTGGCAGAAAGCACCAGCCGGAAGGCCCTTTCTGTATTTTTGATGTTAGATTATATTCTCTACATTTTGTTGGTTTTTATTTGTTGTATCCACTCTTTTGCCCATGGTTCCTCTGTTAAGCTCTCCCCTTTTCCTTATGGAGACTCTGACAGTATATCTGCAATTCATTTCAACTTCTGTGTGTAGGGAAACATATTTTATACTTGCAGAAAACAAGAAACAAAATTCCCTACTTCTTAGCATGTACTGTAAGAATATGGGCTTTCTGACACATTATATCTGTTAGAATATTCATTTTTATGGTTTATTTACTACACAACACAGAAAAGGTTACTTGAAATTCAAATTTTCCTGTAAAAATCTGGATTATCATCTCTCACTTATTTAGTTGTTATGAGTCTTAAGTAAAATGTCTCAAGTATATAAGACCTAACACACATATTTTAAAATTCCACTTCCCTATCTCTCCTTATAATGGAACAAGACATGTCAATGAAAGAAGAAAGCTCATTTATTCCTTCTAACTCATGGCACAGGATTCAGTTCTTCCTGCCCCAAATTTACAGCAGTATTTTTCCTTCCTGGGCAATATATGTCTACCTTCTATGAATTACTGGTTTTGTGACAATAAAGAGAGTTAGAAGTGTCTTTCAAAGAAGAGCCCTATAAGCACACACATTGAGTTGCTAGCCTCACTGAAGAAACGTGTCTTCTCTTGAGAAAGTCACACACTGTTCTTGTTAATTAGAGTATCTCGAGTTTCACAAGAGGCTTCACTCTTTCTGATGGCCTGAACTATTTTGTATAAAGACACAGCTTCACAATATCTGGTAAGATTTGTGATATGACAGATCACATCTTTATGCAAGGCATATTGCTAGACAATTTATATGAACATATAATCTTACTTAACTCTTGAAACAAGCCTATAAATATTGTGGTAACTTAATTTTCCCTGTTAGTTAAGAGAAAGCTTTGAAGCTTAAGGTAAATTGGCATTTATAAATGGTACTGTTAAAACACACATCTCTTTGAAGTCAATGTATTATCTAAATATATCAGTATATTTATCAATATATATATAAATAATATATATTGGTGAATCCATGTTTTTATGGTTATGTGTTTAGAAAAGCAATATAGTTCTGGAATAACTATGTGTTTTGTGAATGTGTTGGTTGGATTGACCGACTTAGGATCTGTAGCCCGTGCAGTCTTCTCGCCGGGAAGAAGACACGCGGACACTAGGTTCCTTCTGCAGCAACTGTTTATTTGTCTCCATCCATAGGGAAAAAAAGGTCGAGCCCAAAATCCGCACTGCTTATATACACCACAGTGCGCGTATCTGCCCACAGCGTGACGTGTCTGCTCATGATTGGCTGTTCGCTCATTACCCTACGTAAAGCCCCAGAATGGGCCGTGACATGGCGTCTTTTCACTCTACGCACATGTGCAAACAGTTGTCCACTAGGAGTTAACAGCGGAAGTAGGCACCATCTTGCCATGGCGAATGCCTCTCAAGATTCACGGCTCCCCACAAGGATCCATGATGTCTGACAGCTCAAAATTCAAGATAAGAGGGCATGACCAAGTACTTCAACAAAACAAACCATTTGGTCATAGAGAAGAGAGCATACTTGACTGTCTTCTAATTTTTTCTTCTATAAGACTACATTAATCCTAGTAGCTGCCTGATAGAACACTTTCATTGTAGTGATACCAATAAATCTCATTTTCTCACATGTCCATAAGCCAGTTTCCTAAATAGATACAATTTTCTACATTCTCTAAATAGGGCATAACTTCTCCTTTTTTCTGTAGTGTTTTTTGTTCACATGTCCAACAACTCCTGCTAGTATGATATTTTTGATTTTCTATTCTTATCCCTAGATAAATCTATCCATCCCTAATAGAGTCACTTGGTTTGGAGACAAAGCTCAAATGCAAAAGGTCAGCTTCTCCATTCATGGAACTTGACATACATCATATATTTCTGAATGCATGAACCAGAATTAAAGCACTGCCACCTTTTACTATGCAGTTTGAATTCTCTTTCTAAGCATGACTGAATAAAAATTGGCAAATGCAGTTCATATCTCCACCGACTAAGCTCATTAGTCTGCCCCCTGAAATTCATTAGGTGCCAGGTATTTGGCAGTCTCCCATAGTGAACAGCATAGTCTATAAATGCAAGTAGAAATCTTCCTTTCATTGACAAGTTATAGCCCCAATAGGTTATGTAAGAGATGACTTTTTTTTTTTTGTTTTTGTTTTTTTGTTTTTTGAGACAGGGTTTCTCTCTGTAGCCCCGGCTCTCCCGGTACTCACTCTGTAGACCAGGCTAGCCTCGAACTCGGAAATCCGCCTGCCTCTGCCTCCCAAGTGCTAGGATTAAAGGCGTGCGCCACCACCGCCCGGCAAGAGATGACTTTTATGCAATCTCTCAGATGTAGCTATCAAAGATATGGGTGTATGAGAAATTATATGCAAACTAAGACTCCAAATGTGATGAAGGCAGAAATTCATTTCTCTATTTATGAATTCATAGTACAATATGTTTGTTCGGAAGTACTCATAACTACAGATGCTAGCTGTGATGTGATAGGCAGGGCTTGATGTCTAAACAGTCTTGAGACAATCAATTTTGGTAGGTAGTCTCTTCTGGTAACTACTCATAAAAGGAAAAGGAATATGAGCTGTCCTAGAATGTAGTATTAGTTGTGGCAACAAAATTTATGATTTGATTATACCACTTTTACAGTAATTGGTAGATAAAATTCCCAGGTCCGATATCCTTACAATTCAATGTGGAATCTAGAAAAGGAAGTGATTAAAAGTTAACTGAATCCTACCATCTAAATATTACACCAAACATTATATTTATCTTCCTTCCATCTCTGTTCAGTCCTAGAGGTTTATATAGAGAAATGCTCTTTCTTATCTAAGATGAATAAATTGAGAATGAACTAACTCATATTTATGCTGGCAATGATAGTTTTCTAATGTCTGCAATTAGAAGTATATGTTTGGCTCATAACATACTATTGTGCAGAAAACCTAAAGACAAATTATGTGCAGCTTTATCTCCAATTAGCTATGTTGTACAAGCATCCATTTTCAGGAATATCTAAATGTTAATTAATGCAAACTTATTGGCAGCATTTGTTGAGAATGTCTAAGAATTACAGAAGCTATGTAAATTTCATTGAACCAGAAAGGGTTAAATTTAACAATGACCTGAAAGTGCATTTCCTTTCCTTCAGTAAAAATCTTTCAGGGCATTCTTGCAAATGTTATCACTCATAAGTTAGTGCCAAATTACTCTGAAATCAGCCCTATTATAGTAGAAATGTTTCTCCAGTAGAGATCTGATGAGGATAAGAATACAAAATTTTAATCATTGATGGTGATATAGGCAGATTACAGTATCAAATTTGGAAGATTATGCCACTTGAAGACATGGGGGAAAAGTTTTCAAAGAATATGAGCTTGTTAAAATTCAGATTTGTCCAAAAAGTTTTTCTTGCTGGCTTCTCTTCTAGGGTCCCTTCTCATTTACTTGTGAATAGAATCAATAGTGAATTCAATGAATTTTTTCCATGTCTCTACAATGTGCCAATATCTTCACAAGTTTCTGAAACTGGAGGTACAATAGCCATAGCCCCTGAATCAGAAAAATCTTTAATATTCATGGGGTAGAAGATGTCTTAACTTTGAAAAGCATAACAGCTCATATATTCTTTTTATACCAGAATGCATTTTGTCTATATTTTCAGAAATATCCATAAAAAGATCAAAAGTGATTACATGAACTTCTCTTTTAAACACTATACCACCCAGCTTACTCATTTCTGTCCAGATCCACATCATATGGCAGAATTTGCAACCTAAATAGTACAAACAGTGCAGTTCTCTATATACAGTTTACTCTTTACTATTGTTCCTTTCTACTTATTAGTATTGGATTAATTTTTCAGTCTTCAGTTGGATTTCATCTTCTCCATAAAGCCACATTGATCATGTCTTTTCCTTCTTGAACTTCAGAAGTCATACATTTCTTTGCTTTTCCACAGTGCAAATATAAGCTTCCGCTATAGAACCAAATGTCTAAGTTATATCACTCTTCTATACAGGCATGCTAAGATCCCTGAGAATAAAGTCAAAGTTTGATTTTTAACTGTATTTAGTGTTTTGTTCAGGGTTTTGAATGGAATTTTGATGAATAATTGGAAGAGACAAATTTTGCTCCTGTTTTCTGACATCACTGAAAGTCACACCAATAACAAACCCTTTCCATGCCTACCTTTCTAGTGATAAATTATTTTTATTATTCTCCTTCTGTTCCTTTGTCTCTATTAAGGTAATACAGACCAGTTCATTAAAATTACTGGCATCTTGTACTTTTCACTTCTCATATACCTGTAAATTGAACTTAGAATAATTAAATCTGCACCTTTATCTATTTCTTAGATTTAATGGTCTTCAATATCTTTATAATAAGAGAGGCAAAGAAATCACAGCACCTGACATATATGATTCTTATTTTGTTTTAATAAAATAAGGCAACTTAATAAATGAGATCACTTTAGACCCTAATGAGGTAATTTGGGGTTTAAGATTCATATGGGAAATCAATTGACAAAGAGTAGCCAAGGTAGCATTTTTCTGCTGAAAATTGTCTTCAGAGTTAAATATGAGAAGATAGAGGCATAATTGCACATCTTTTGATCAATAGTGTACTTAGTAGGAAATTGCATTTAACATCAGACAGACCAGTGCTTAAATCTTAACTAGATCTGGTTTGCCCTTAAGCTCATAAGTTTTTGGTAAATTGTAAAGAAATCATTATTTTTAGCTACAGATAATAAGAGAATAACACCCACTATAGTAGTTTATATATTTTCTATAATAAGACATATGATATGTGATAAACATTGAATGTTGATAAATTATAAGTAATAGATTATATACTTAGAATAACATATGTCCAGATAAGCAAATCTAGTATTTATGTCTTATTGGTTTTATGCCTCATAATTTTATCTGTTTTTTTTCTTTTTTTCTTTTTCATATTATTTTATGGAAAATGTAACCTAAATTAGTTGCCAAAGGCTTTATAATTTTGCAACAAAAAATAAAAAATAATCGATGCTTAATGTTTGTTATGTTGTGTGAGCCCTAATTATAGTGATCTACTAGGACTCTAAGACCTCAATAGTTTTAGATATTTTAGAAAGTCAGATATTAATATTCAGTAAAATTTTGTATCATATGAGATGGAGTCTAGCATGTAGATAGCTGATTGCTCATGTCTTGATGGACTTCTTTCCATATAATTCAAAGTTATCTATCCACAAATGATTAATATTCATTGTCAATTTGACTGGATTAAGAAACAACAAGGAAGTGGACTCTACAAGTTCCCTCAAGTGGGAACAAGTCAAAAACTCTGACCCAGAATGGTTCCTGTCTAAAAGAAATGTGGGGACAAAAATGGAGAAGAGCCTGAAGGAAAGGAGGTCCAGTGACAGGCCTAAACTGGGATCCAAATGAAGGAGAGGCTCCAAGGCCTGACACTATTACTGATACTATGGTGTGCATCCAGACAAAAGCCTAGCATGGCTGCTATCCTCCAAGAGGCCCAACAAGCAGTGGAAAGAGTCAAATGTAGCTACTTACACCCAACCAGTGATCAGAAACCAGAGAACACTGTTGTTGAATTAGGGAAAACCTGGAAGAAGTTGAAGAGGAGGGTGACCCCATAGGAAAACTAGCAGTCACAACTAACCTGGACCTCAGAGATCTCCCAGACACTGATCTACCAATCAGGCAGTATACACTAGCAATTATGAAGCCCCCCCCCCACCACATATACAGCAGAGGACTGCCTGGTCTGGCCTCAGTGAGAGAAGACCTAACCCTCAAAATAATTGAGGCCTCAGGGAGTGTGTGTTTGTGTGTGTTTGGGGGGGTTGTCTAGTGGTGTGAGATGGAGGGATGGGGACATCCTCTTGGGGATGGGAGAGGAGGTATGGGGTGAGGAATAGTCAGAGTGGGGACTGAGAGGGGGATAATGACTGATCTGTAAAAAAAAGATTAAAGAACAACAAAAAAGAATCATCATGGAAATGTATTTGAGTGTGTTTATGAGAGTATTTCCAGAAAGGTTCAAATGAACAAGGAAGTCTTCCTCTAAATACGGATGGCACACTCTCTATGGACTGGGGTCAGAATGGGAAAAGATGAAAGTTAATAAGCCCCAGCACTCATCTTTCTCTGCTCTAGGTTGTACACAAGATGTGATGAGATGCTGTCACGCTTTCTATGCCATGATGGACTGTTTCTCTATGAACTGTAAGAAGAAACAATTCCAGGCACTCCTGTCATACTCAATAGGAAGCTAACTACCACAGTGGATTTCTGCTCTGTTCTGAAATTACAAATGGCATTTAAAATTTGTTCTTCTATATCAAGACTTTATTACTTTTGGATATTCCTTTTATCTGTAATTGCCATGTGAATTTTAGAGTTTCTCAATTTCTGCAATGCATTGTAGTTTCTAGTATCCTTGAAAGTCTATTAATTAAAAACAATGGGCAGATACTTTGATACATCCTCTTTTGCCACTATTTCCTGCTGTATTTCCCTGTCATGATCCAAGTTAGTTGTATCTATAAGCACTAATGCACTGAAATCATTTTGTAAAGACAACAGTACAAAAAAATTCACAGCTGACAGTCTGACAAAAGGAACTGTGGTAGAATTGTAAAGAATCATAGGTAAGGTATTGTTTAAACGAGCATCTCAAAGGACGGAATTTATAAAGTATTTCCAGAAGGAAGTTAGACTTTTTGGAAGCCAAGAAACATTCAAAGTTATTTTTGCCAAACAAAATATTGTTATTAATAACAACAATACCATTCCTAACAAACACTAGGAACACTATTTCAAAAACTGTGAGGTAATAGCTATTATTAGTTTACATTATAGAAAGAGAAATGGAGTCAAGTATGACAGAACTTTTAAAGAGAAAAACAGTAAAGCTTATCCATTATGAGCTTTCATACAGAAAGTGCTTATAAATACTTCAAATATTTAGATATAAATAAATATTACTAACCCTATATTTCTTTAACATTGTGTGATGGTTTGTATATGCTCAGCCCAGGGAGTGGCACTGTTAGAAGGTATGGCCCTGTTGGAGTAAGTGTCGCCTTGTTGGAGTAGATGTGTCACTGTAGTTGGAGATTTTAAGACCCTCACCTTAGCTGCCTGGAAGCCAGTATTCATCTAGCAGCCTTCAGATGAAAATGGAGAATTCTCAGCTCCTCCTGAACCATGCCTGCCTAGATGTTGCCATGTTCCCATCTTGATGATGATGAACTGAACTTTTGAATCTGTAAACCAGCCCCAATTAAATGTCCTTATAAGAGTCATGGTCATGGTGTCTGTCTATAGCAGTAAAATTCTAACTAAGACACATTGAGTAAATGGATGACAGAAGAAGATGTAGGACAAAACTCATACTCTGTTTATTCTTTGATATAAAGGCCAAATTTATTATATAAGCATGATATAACCACTGGAGATAGGTAGTTTATCACCCAGTAAAGCAGGCATCATTAAAGCAGGATTGAGGACTAAAATAAACACATATGGAAGTCTAAAAGTGGATAATGGGTTATAGTAGTTTACAAAGCAGCTGTTGATGTAATCAATGAAGGTTTAATAAGAAACGAGCAAAGTGAAATTCGGGAGATACAGTCAAAGATAAACTAAATTAAACTTGCTAATATCCTCATAAGGAAGGCTACTGATCAGCTTACAACTTAGACCATCGACCTATGGAGGATGTATTAATAAAGATACAGCAGCATATGTATAGCAGAGAATGGCCTAGTCGGTCATCAATGGGAGGAGAAGCCGTTGGACCTGTGAAGGTTCTATGCCCCAGTGTAGGGGAATGCCAGGGCCAGGAAGCAGGAAAGGGTGGGTTGGTGAGGGGCCAGGGAAGAGGGAACAGGGTTGTTTTGTTTTTACTTTATTTTGTTCTTTTTTTCAGAGGGGAAACTGGGAAAGGAGGTATCATATGACATGTAAATAAAGAAAATACCTAATTTAAAAAATTTTAAAAAAAGATGCAGAGTTGAATGCTTCTCAGTCATTTGCATTTTGAATAAATTTCTGGGCCTTTTCATTTCTATTGAATATATACTAAGATGGGTCAGGTTTCTTTCTTTCATTTTTAGCTTTAAATTAATATATTAAACAATCAGAAAATCACCATAAAATTGACATCTTGGCAAGAGAACATAGATATGTAGTGAAATTCAAACACCTTTGCTTTTGTAATAAGAGAATTTTTATAATTTACTGCTGTAAAACCTGTCCAGAAACTTCTGGTGCCAGTGAGTTGGAAAGTATTATTTTTAATCATAACCTATTGTGTTTTTCTAAAACCAAATTTGAACCATACAGAACATTTTGTTAATTATTTACTAAGATTTTTCCAGAGATTAAAATGCTCCATAATCCATTTTAATGGAAGCAATTCCCCAGTTGAACATAGTTAACATACACCTTTTTAGATTTTATACTGATTATGTATATTAATAACATAATATACATAATAATTAACTTGTTTGATATATTTTAAATTTTAAAAACAAATTTGTATATGTATTCTGTTCATTATGTCAAACCTCCTTCTTCCCCATAAACCTCTTTGTGTTTATATATATTAATTTTATTTTGTAACTCATTGAGATTAATGAGGACTGTATCTACATGACCATGATTCTAAAATGGTTTCTGGAACATGGTGGGATCAAATAGTAAGTAGGGGGGTTAGAAAAATAATACAGAATTTTGAAAATAGATTCAAACTGAAGGCATGGATATGAAGTCTTGATTTCAAAATATTTGCATTTATCTATATACTTCCCTACCTGGGGATTCATCCCATATACAGATACCAAACCCATACACTATTGGAGATGCCAAGAAGTGCTTGCTGACAGGAGCCTGTTGTAGCTGTCTCCTGAGAGGCTCTGTCAGAGTCTGACAAATACAGAGGCAGATGCTCTCAGCCAACCCTTGGACTTAGCATGGAGTCCTCAATGGAAGAGTTAGAGAAAGGACTGGAGGAGCTGAAGAGAGTTCCAACCCCATAGGAAGAATAACAATATCAACCAACCAGACCTCCCCCAGAGCTCTCAGAGACTAAACTACCAACCAAAGAGTACACATGGAGGGGCCCATGGTTCCAGCCACATATATAGCAGAGAGTTTCATTGTTTGGTATCAATAGGAGAAGAAACCTTTGGTCCTGTGAAGAGTTGATGCCCCAGTGAAGGGGAATGCCAGGGCAGTGAGGTGGGAGTGGGTGGATGGGAGCAAGATTATCCTCATAGAAGCAGGGATGATGGGATAGGAAATGTCCAGAGGGGAAATCAGGAAAGCGGATAACATTTGAAATGTCATACATAAAATATCCAAGGAAAAATATGTATTTATGTGTGTTTGTGTGTAGACACATACTTTCATGTGTGGGTGCCTGCAGAAGACCAAATAGGTTGTCAGATAAGACAAAGCTAGAGTTACAAGTGGTTACAAGCCACCTGCCATAAGTGCCTGGACCATAACTCAGGTCTTCTGTACAGGTAGTAGGTGCTCTTTAGTACTGATTCACCTCTGCCACGCCTTGTGTTCTTTTACTCATGTGCACACATGTACAAATATGAATGTGCCCACACTTACTCACATATCTGTATACGTGCATACAAACGCATTGGAGACACATATACATCTATACAAATACATGGTGTTTTATCTGTGTAGATGCATTCACATTCTAAAAAAAAAAAAAAGTTTGTTTAATTATTACTTGTGTTTATGTGTCTGTATGCGGTTATGCACATGTATGTGTGAATGCCACTGGGGGGCCAGAACAGGATGTTTAATTCTCTGAAGATGAAGATGGGGTGACATACAGTTTTGAGAAGTCTGACAGGGGTGCTGGGAACTGAACTCAAAACAGCAAGCTCTCTTAATCCATGAACAACATTGAGCACTTGCTACCCCTATCACTTCTGCTTGGTCTACAAGATGGCTCAGAGGCACTTACCGCTCACTAAGTCTAAATCTGAATTCAACCCCCAGAGCACACATGCTTGAGGGAGAGAACTGACCACAGGAGGTTGGTTGTCCTCTGACCTTCACATGTGCATCATGACACATAACACCCCTTCCCCCCAACAAAAAATAAATGTATACATATAGTAATTTTCAACGTTTCTAATCTTGATCATGAGTATGTTTGTGTCTGTGTGAGACTATGTGTATGACATGTGTACAAGTATCCCTGGATGCCAGAGAGCATTGTCTTCTCAGGAAGCAGAGCTACAGGTAGTTTTGAGCCAAGTGAAGTTGGTCCTTGGAACTAAACCTGCAAATGCATTAATTGCTTTTAACTTCTAAGCTATTTCTTAATTCCCATGATATTTTTTCAAAAACCTGTTTTCTTTGTATAATATAAATACTTCCTAGATAAATGACTGACTTTAGGGCATGAGAAGAATAAGTACTCAGTAAGCCCAGGAAATATTCTGTCTGGATAAATAAAATGCTTAAAATAAAGATTCTACAAAGAAATGCATTTCCTTCTAAATGAAAAAAAAAGGAAATTAAGAGTATCGAGAGGTAGCCTATGTTTGATTAGGGATTAATATCTTAAGTACAAAAACAGCCTAAAAATAGAAAAACTAATTAAAATGAACAAGGAATCTAATTATACATTTCTAAAAAGAAAGCATAATCATGATTAGCACACACGATATTGTATATATACATATATGTATAATTAAATGACAGATTTTATCAAAAGGACAAAATATATAGATAAGGAGAAAAGAGAAATCTTGCACATTATCAGTGGGTTGGAAATTAGCATAGCAATTATGAGAAGCTATATATATCCCTGAAAAAAACTAAAAATCAAACTACCCTTTGATTCAATAATCTAACCTGTATGTTTATTAATATTTTATGAAGTTACTTATCAAGGAGACTTCATTATCTTGCTCATTGTCACACTGTTTCCAAATGATAATTTGTGGAATTAACCTGTAGTTCTCTCAGAAAATAAATGAAAAAGAAAATAGAGTATTATATAAGCAATGGGATACTAGTCAACCTAAATTTTCAGGAAACTCTAATTTAATGAACCTGAGGAAGATGCCAAGTGAAAAAAATCAAGACAGAAAAATCATCGTCCTTCTCATTACTATCTTCATCATCACCATCATCATCATCATCACCACCACCACCACCACCACTTTCATCAGCAGCATTATAATTGTAAAATGTATACAGTGTACTTGTCTGAGAACATTTCTAGGGAAATGTTTTAAGGTTTATCTATAGTAATGGAAGATAGCATAATTTCTACATGTAACTTGAGAAGCTTTACTCAACTTTCCATGAGTAATTCAAAACAGATCTGTATTTAGGAGATACTCTACAGCAAGTTGGTACTCATAAATTCTATTAACTATAATAAGTTTGTTTATAGAAGATGCAGCTTATTTTTTCATTATGTCTTCTCAGTTCACCGTTGAGGAGATCTAGAGTAGACTGGTAGTTTAGAACAACAGAGTCATCTTCCTGCTCTCCTGCTTTATGCTTGGAAGTAGCCATGTATTGTACCAATACTGGGGATAGATGTATGTATTTCTCCTCTTGACAGTTAATATATTTCCAGTGTTTTATCTCAAATACAGAATCTCTGAAAAGGGTTCAACCTTGAGATTGCAGAGAAATAGCACAAAAAGTGAACCTCTCACATTTTCATGAATGCCTCTTTGGATCAGACATGTGTACAGCTCTGGTGTGTATAATAGGGAGAGTAGGAAGAAACAGCTGCTTAGTGAAAGACTCATTGGCCTCCAAAAAGATAAATGAAGAACAGTTGGCTTTCCATCAGTGCCACACCTCCCATAATGCCCTTGTCTCTACTTTTCTGTGACATGAATATTCTTTTGGGTGAAGGAGGAAGACATATTTATAGATCATGGAGACAGCTGTTGGTCTTAGAGAGGATAATTTGTCCCAGCCTCTGAGATTGTTCTCATTGGTCACCATGGGAGTCAGGCCAGATGCTTTGTGTTCTAAAACTCAATGTCAAACCAATTATGGGTGTAGTGATGCATCATAACATTGCGGATAAAGAAATTGCAAATTGGAACACTTCCTCCTTGGAAATTTAAATTTTGACATTTTATCCTGTCTTGATTTATGCTAGTTCTCACTAGAAATAATCTTGATTGACTGGCAGGCAAGCTCAATCTGTGCCCAACTGGCCAAATATGTTACACATACCTTAGGATAGCTATCAATGAGGACCAGCACAAATCTTTGACTTAAAATGTTATGATTTTTTTTCATGGTGTGACTTGTTATTGTAACTTCAGTGTGTGATTCTCTAAGATATTTTGTAGTTGATATCATGTTGTAATGTCAAAGATTGGATATGCTTGGTTGTAGAAGTAAATATATGCTATCCAAGAAGACTAAATAAATTGTAGAAATAATGTTTGCTAAATACATATTTTTATGTCTGGTATAATATAGTTAGGTTCCACATATAATCATGTCTCTCATAAGTTGGAATCATCTGTTCTCTAGCTGGCTATTTTCAGGATTTATTACATAGATATAATATGACAAAGAAAACATTCAAAATTTTGAAGACTATGCTACTTTACATATTGTATATAGTAGGTTTTTTTGTTTGTTTGTTTTGGAATGAACATAGCAATTTATTCCACCCTGTAAACACATCTGAGAAGGCATCATTAGAGTCACTTCTTCCTACTTCCATGATATTGAAGAGTCTCCTAATGTGTTTAACCTTTTGTGTAATCTCTTCATTTGAAGGCTAATCTTTGACTCAATGATGATAGTCCAAGGTGCTATTGTGAACAATCACAGTAATATGAGGTATGCAGGGGCTTTAGGTTTGTCACTATAGCCAAAATGGAAGATAAGAAAGCAGTCCTGGATGCAAAGTAACAAACACTGTGCAGAAGAGTTGTGTGACCAAAGGGCTGTGTTAAGAGAAAATTCTCTGTGCCCCAGTGTAGGGGAATGCCAGGGCCAATAAGTTGGAGAGGGTGGGGTGGCAGGCATGGGAAGGGGGAGGCAACAGGGGTTTGTTCTTATTGTTTTTGTTTGTTTGTTTTTTGGAGGGGAAACTGGGAAAGGAGAAATTTACATGTAAATAAAGAAAATATCTAAAAAAAAAAAAAAAAGAGAGAAAATTCTCAAAGACCAGGTTCCAGGTACAGTGTGAAGAACACCTTTGTTGATGGCATTGAAGAAGAAAGTAAGGACCATCATTAAAGAGGCTATCTTGGGAATCACAGGTAAATTAAAGAAATCAGACTGTCAAAGAAATGGATTAAACAATGGAAAGGAAAGAGGTTTTTTTGTCTCCTTATGTCCACAACTTCATTAGTAAGATTCTTAGTCAGAAATGGTATTGAGTAGCCACAACTATGACCTGGGGAATATCCTCTAACATTTGCCTGGCACTTCCTCCTGAGAAAGGTATTGAAGAAAATCTGAAAACTTTAAGGGTAATTGTAAAAGTAACAGTGCCAAGTTTTAAAAATTATGTATTTTATTTTTTTGAGATTACAATGTAGTTACACTATATTTCCCTCCTTTTTCCCCCTCCAGACCCCTTATATAATCCTGTATTCCTTTTTCAAATGTGTAGCCTCTTTATTAATTACTGTTACATACAAATGTGCATATATATGTTCATGCACACACACATGTGTATATACATGTTTATACATGTGTATAAACAAATAAAGGTATAATATATAAATACACCTTACTTAGTCTGTATAATATTATTTGCATACATTTTTCTTTCAGGGATTACCATTTGGTATTGGAAAATAAAGTGGTGTATTTATTCCCTGAGGAAGACTATTTTTTCCACACTCAGTCTTCATAGTTCCAGAAGTCTTATGAAATTTTTTAATGAGTTTCCCATAATCCTATTCAGCTGTAATGCTTTTGCATCACATCAATGACCAGCATTGCAAATATACCTAAAAATGCAATAGTGGCACTAACTCTCTCTGAGCTCTGGGTTACATTGTCTTCCACTATTACACTATCACAGGGCTTTCCCTGTGATAATAGTGAAAGACAAGGAATAAAGAAAATACAGATACAAGTAATACAGATATCCCAGTTTTGGCTAAAATTCTCCATAGTCATTTATTCTCTGCACTTTGATTGTTGTGAGTTTCTACGTTAACCGTTATCTACTAAAGAAAGAAATTTCTCTGAAGATGTTAGAGAGTGGCACTATTTTATGGGTCGAAGTATCCGAATTTAGATGTTGTTTTGTGATATGTTCATTTAGTAAAATAGCTGAATAAGAGTGTTGTTGACTTTTTACTCTGAAAGATGTAACTGAGACCTAGAAAGGCTATTCCCAAGGTTGCTGCTCATAGGTAGACCTTAGTGTCAAATCTCTCTATTCTCAGATTTATTTTGAAGTAGATATAGATAACAGAAAACTAGAAAGGGAGCATGGGAACTAGAAAAAATATAAAGGAAAAATGGTTGAACACAGATGGTCTAAAAACAAGTAAGGGATGTTAATGATGCAGGGCTAAAGGGAAGAGGGGCAGGAGAGTAGATCAGAATGTAGGATTAGGGAGGAGACAGCTAACAGCAAGACTGATTGAAAAGCTATATGCAAGCCTATGATTTTATATGCTTCACAACCCTCCCAGAGAGAGACATAGCGAGAGACACAGAGAGAGAACTCCCATTTAGATTTCATTGTCTCTGAATTTTAAATTGTTTTCAGTATTCTGTTGAATGCCAAACTTAATTACAATGAACTGGAGTCACTCCAGATACTACTCATTCTTAGTTACTTGCATTTTTAAATTCCTCCTTTCAATTCTTTTAAAAAAAATTATCTTTACTGAAATTGTGAATACTTTTTGCGATAAGTTTATTTTTACCATTCTTCACTTTGTACCTGGGCCTCTTAGGGTTTACTTATGTATATATAAAAATGAGCCAAATTCTTTTTAGACTATGTCCTTCGAATTGCAAACTTTTAAGAAAAGGTTTTACCCTTTGCAGCATGGTTTATGAAAGCTGGACAGGACCACGGGAGTTGATTGCGGCTCTCTTGGCTTTCACTTTCTCTTGCCTCTTCGTGAGATTCTGCTGAGTACTTTTGTTTTCTAGTAAGCCAACTAAGTGAGCCATTTTTGACTGTCATATTTCCCGGATCTCTGTTAAATGCTACATAGGTCACTGTTTCAACAAAAAAATGGAAATGTGTTTGATTCTTACTAAATTAATCAGCTTTAATTGGGGGAAAAAAAGGACTTTTGTAATTTCTGTCTGCCCTATATTAAATGTGTTCCCATTAGCATCAAAGAAGCTGGCTTTTGTGTCTAGACTCATGTACTAAAGATGCATTTGCATTTCTTGGGTGCAGCAAGAGTTCAAGGGTTATTGGTGGAGAAGAAGAGGAGGGTCAGGAAAAAACTCAGACAGAAGCTAAAACAGACTTCCCCTATGTGAAATGGTAATTTATCAAGAAAAAAAATGCTTCTCAATTTTTCCTGTCATTAGTTAGCTTTTGGTTTCCTGTTAAATTTCTAAATTGATTCATAATATGATATTATCATAAAGCTAGTCATCAAGGTTCCAAACCTCGGAGTGAATGCTGACTTTCAGCAACCTGTTATCATCTCACAGTCTAAGTCTTAATTTCAGCTCCAGGCTCCCACTACTGCTTCTTTCTACATGCTTACAATTGCTGAGTGACTGTGGACTTCTGCCTCCTCTCCTTAAATTACCTCAATGGTTTTCTCCATACTTTCCCATTTTCAATCATCATCTCCTGGGAACTAAGGACCCAATTCCTGTGTATAAACTTTACCAATCACCCAATTTGACCAAATGGTTTTGTATTGTTTTCCCTCATTTCACTCTATGCTGTCATATTCAACTGTCAGACTGTGATTTTCCCTTCACCCAAGTCAGCTCAACTCTCGCCTGTTATTTTGATAGCATAGCCAGTTGTAAAGAGTCTTCCTGGGCACAAGTACATGTCAACTATATACCTGTACTTTTCAAGAAAAATCTTTATTTTACTTTAGTTTTCTGGTTTTTTTTTGTTTTTTTTTTTTTAATTTTTCGTGATTTGACAGTGGCACTCTGCACCCCACCTACAAACAGAAATCTTATTGTACCTTACCTCTTTTTATTTTATTGTAATCTTACCTCTCAACAGCATGTGGCTTTAGACACTTAAACATATGGTTTTGTTCAATGAATATGCATAGGATTGCAGAGAAATGGACAATTACACAGAAAGTAAAAACAAATGCTTTTATGTATTAAAAGCAGCTATTATTGTTTTTTATCAAGGAATAAATCAAAACATCAGTTATTTTCACAAATTCATGAAAAAATACTTAATTCTCTGTTCCATATCTTACTGACTTTCAAAAAATTAAATATATGTAGAAATATATAGATATCTATGTATATAGTCATATTATATATGTATGTATACACATATATATAATATACATTATATTATATATACATATATGTATATATATGTGTATATATATATATAATATCTAGCCATTTGAGATAGGTTTAGAGAACTAGATGACTGCTTAGCTAAGGTCAAAAATTGTATGTTCTGAAAGAATCACTTAATAAAAGAAATAGTTTTATTAGTTGATTAAAATTATTTAATTAAACTAATATTCTAGAAGTTTTCAACTGCACATCTTTTTAAAATTTAATTATATATTTTACTTATTCACTTTAAATCCTGTTCATTGCCCCATTCCCAGTACCAATCTCCCCAAATCCTTGCCTTTGTTGCCTCCTACCCTTCTCCATTGAGCAGATAAGATCCCTGGGTATCCTTCCACCCTGGCACCACAAGTTCTTGAAAGGCTAGGCTCTTCCTCTCTCTGACTGAGGCCAAACAAGGCAGCCCAGATAGAAGAACATATCTCACTTACAGGCAACTGGTCTTGCTATAGCCCCTGTTCCAGTTGTTTGGGAGCCACATGAAGATCAAGTTGCACATCGACTACATACATGCCAGGAGTCCTAGGTCCAGCCCAAGCATGGGCTTTGGTTTGTGGTTCAGACTCTGAGAGTCCCAAGAATCCAGGTTAGTTGACTATGTTGGCGCTCCTATCTCCTTTGGGGCCCACATTCCTTCCTCCTATTCTTCCTTAAAAGTCTCCAAGCTCCATCCACTGTTTCGCTGTGGGTATTTGTATCTGTATAAGTCAGCAGCTGGATGGAGCCTCTAGAGGAGAACATGCAAGCATAACAGAGTATCACTAATAGTGACATGGATTGATGCTTGCCAGTGGGATGGGTCTTAACCAACTGTACATTTTAATCCAAGGCTATGATTACAGTTCAGTTTTTAGTTTATTGGGAATTGGCTGCCATCTCGAATAGTTCTCAAAATAGTTTACAGATATTGGTCCCGACTCCACTAAGCACATTTATTATAGAAACTAATGCTCTTCTGACAAGACAATGTTCAATCAAATTTTCTAATTTAATAAAAATACTCATCTACAGTAAGAAGTTTTAATTGATAAATATGAAATATTATAATTAGTTCTCTTATGTATTATTCCTTAGACAGACATCTCTGAAGATGTGAACTTTTGTTTCAATTTGTTTCCTCTTTATCATTAATTTTCAAAATTTTCTCTTGAGCAGTTATCTACTTGCAAACTCTGCCAAGTGCAATGGAAAAATTTTATTCAGAAGTTGTACCAAAAATTAAGGCATAGCCATAAGATTTACAGCTTATCGTGGTTCTTAACTAAACTTGATGAGTTATTACCAATAACTAAAAGTATAGAAGTATACTCAGGTCTATCATTTAAAGTCTCTGGCTTTACAGATGTACTTTGAAATTAATCTTGTTATGAAAACCAACTTAGCAGAGTCAGCTTCTTTATTGAGGGTTTGAAAACATTATTATTGCAAGAAAATCAGTATTTTGTTCTTCTTGACAGGAAGTATCCATGAGAAGAAGGGATTATGTATTTCTTAATGTTTTTTCTCTAATGGATTCTTCAGTGCTAATGATTATCTGGAGCAGCCCCTAAGGTTACTCTTTCCAAAGATGTTGCCCTATTAACTTAATTATACTTCAGATGTAGCTAGCCTTAGTAAAGTACAGGCATGTTCTATGATTCTTCTGTAGTGATTAGTAAAATATGTTTATTATAAATATACAATAGAGGATACATTTTTACAGACAAATAGATATGACAACAAATACAATAGAGAAACTTTCCAACTTCACTGAGTGCCATACAACTTATGCTTGCCTGTGTATCTTTCCAATCACTTCTTTCCTCAAATTTTTTCTCTGTATTTAGGAGCTTATCCACTCATTAGATATTGTTAGTTTTTCTATCATTATTCTTGATAATAAGCCTTGAGGTCCCTTGTCTCAAAGTCATGTGACAATCCCACTTTTGTTTTATTAATGATATTTGTACAGCTTATCTTTCTTCTTTTGTCACTTGAAATTTTTATTTAAAATGGAATTTTAATAGATAAATGGTTTTATCTTTTTATCCAATCCTCTCAAACTCTGTTTTTGAAAATTAGTATACCTTATGCTATTGAGTTTAAAACCAATTAATAATTGAACTCACATATGTCATCTTTGAGATATTTTGTATTTATTGTACTCTTTTGATTCTGTTGAAATGGGAACTTCTAGATATGAGTAACTATCTTAAATGTGAGTACCTCATTCATAAAGGAAAACTTAGAGAGCCTCCTCACTTATTAAATTATTTCAGGACACAGAAAGACAATGCTGTGTATGAACCAGGAAGGAAATCTGCTCCAGACATGTGATCTGCATCCCTAGTAATCTACCCTCCAGCCATCATGAATGTCAGAAACACATGCTTCTTAAAGGTCTCTATGCTTTGATATTATAGCATTCCAATAATATAACCAATATAAAGCATTCCAATATAATCAGTCACTTTCTCACATGGTGCTCTGAACAGTCTAATATGGTCACCCAGTCTTCATGTGTTGATATGTGGGACAATGTGCTGTGCACAGACAGCCTGGTCCTCAGCTGAGCACAGACTTTGAACCCTGGTCATCTGTTCGGTGAGACATGTTTTTGGCCACATCCCCTGGGCCCCTGGCTCCAGTTGCTACTACAGCCTACCACAGCCACCCCTCAGAGAGATGTAGGGCAACTCCCCAAGTCCCATATTCTATCTGGACTCCACCCCCAGAGTTACCTGGCAACAGCCATATTTGCTCCTCCCCACAGTTACCTGGTAGCAGCAGCAGCCAGGTAGATCATCAGCTATAAAAGGGACTGTTTGCCCTCTCCTCCCTCTTACTCTCTTACTCTTTTGTTCCCTCCCCATTGCTCCCCATTCTCTTCCTCCCTCTCTCCATGTATTCATGGCCGGCCTCTACTTCTCTACTCTTCTCCCTCTCTCTGCCTTTCTACAATAAATGCCTTAAAACCATGTACTGCCTCTTTTCATCAGGATCCGCTGTGCAGGAGAGATGGAGCATTCTTCCTCTAAAGAGCCCAACCTCTAACTTCCCACCAGGAGGTCTCCCTGCACTCCCAGCCTCTGCCAGGAGCCAAAGCAGAGCCCAGCAACTTTCCCTCTGACCAAGCCAAAGGCTCTCCTCCCTGCAGGAACATGCCAGAGCTCTCTTCTCCCTGTCCTTTTCCTTTATGCCCTGGGCCAGAGCCCACATACTGTTCTCAGCTCTTCAGCAGTATACAGAGGTGTCTGCAGTGCCAAGAGCCTCAGAACCCGTTGTCCTCAGCCTTCTTGCAGGCCCGGGTTATCCAGTGCAGTCAACCTTCCCACATCCATCTCCATGAGTGGCCCTAGCCCTGTGGTGGGCCAGACGCGGGACCCCATTTTTAACTCACATTGATATGGTATTGAGATTGACAGAACAGTCTATAAAATTCTTACTAACTATTGAGACCTATACCCTGGGGTCCTGATCTTAATGTTTATTTCCTGCCTTCTGACTCTTCCCTTGCCCTTTCCTCTTCTGGACTTGAAAATTCCTTTGAATCCAATCTGTTTCTATTTTGTTTTACATGTATGTATATGATACAAGAGAATGAACGATCCTTGTTAGGAGGTGACTCCATTTCTTTCTGTAGAGAAAATATTTAAATCATATCTCTGTAGTCTTTCCCATTGAAGACCACACTTCTTTCATGGACAAAGTTCTGGGTGCTCCTATTTCCTGGGCAGTTTGTTTCTCTTGAGTAAGAAAATCTCTCTCTCTCTCTCTCTCTCTCTCTCTCTCTCTCTCTCTCTCTCTCTCTCTCTCTCTCTCTCTCTCTCTCCCTCTCCCTCTCCCTCTCCCTCTCCCTCTCTCTGTCTCTCTGTCTCTCTCTCTAGCTTTCACATAATGGTTTACCCAAAGAATGCAATCCTGAGATCACAGCTTCATTTTCATTACTGAAGCAATGTCATTATCTCTAAGCACTAAGTCAGTGACTTGAGCTGAGCATTGATAATTAAAAATAACTCAGCACGTGCTAACCATGAACAAGTTTACTCTCTCACTACAGCTCTGAAGGCATATTCGACTGGTCCAGGGTTATATTAAAAATAGCCCTTGGTATCCTAACTGCCAACTTAGATGATACTAAAGGACCCTGAGTTAACTAAATGAGATATGTTGCTATTAAGGTTCTTATAAAAAAATTATTGCATTGCATCTCTACCTTAACCTTGCAGAGATTTTATTTAAGTGATCTCAAGAGAACTGAATCCTTTGGATAATGCTCTGTTCACTTGGAAAGTGTAAAAAAAATATGCATTAAGAAGAAAAAGATGGTGTAATGTATGAATGTCAAGAAAACGTTTTGAAATGACTGATCAAAACAGTTCCAATTAACTGATTTTTATCTATCAATTGATAATTCCAATGATAGTATACTCTCCATGGAATTTTCTTCTATTTGGCTACACCATGTATGAATGCATACATAATTAGCTATTTTTGTGTGTAATAGCATTAGACTTTATTTCCTTGCTATCTTTTTGACTCTTAGTTTTCTAACTTATAAAATGATTTTCCAGAACTTGTACAGGAGTCAGGTGGTAGCAGAACATTCATTGTATTCAAGTCTCGACTAACCTATAGTCAAACAGGCCTCCATGAATCCTGGAACAAGACTTGCTAGGCTCTGCTGACTAAACTGCAGGGCTCTTATCTTCTTTGAGGGTAATAAAACTGCTATTAGGCCTCCAAGATAGGAATGAAATATGTGAGCTGGCAAGAGTCTCAGATATCGTGCCATCTCGACTCTGCATTTTACAGATAAGGAAACAAATTTATAGTCTTAGTTACTAGATGGACAAACAAGTGAGAGCTACGGATGCAACTGGATTCTCAAAATAAATCACTGGGTACTTAATGCTTTCCATGTTCTGTACTAGGCACAAAGGTTCTGAACTGAGTAAGAAATTCATTTCTTCCCTTGACACTCAAGTATCTGTGATCAGCAAGTGAATCATTGTAGCACACGGGAGGCACATGAATCATTCTGGACATAAGCTCAGCTCTGCCTCTTGCCACCCCTGCTGCAGCATGTATTCTCTTTTAGCCAATGCCAGGGTTACCATCAATGCTTAGAAATGACTTGGCGTGTCAAAAGAACAGAAAGGAGCTTAGAATCAGAAGAGCCAAGTGTTACTCTCACTCTAATCTTGTCTATGTGAGAAGTGAGTGAAGTCCTAAGCAAGTGGAGTTTTGAGTGAATGCACACTGTTTGACATGGAATGCTCATGTCATGGATCAAGGCCGCAGACCCAGGAGAAATTAGCAAAGCCCTTTCCTTGGGTCAGGCACAAAGGCTATGGTCTAAGTGCAAACTCTGACCATATGTGCAAGTGTTAGTATTTAAGAATAATTGACTAGTCTGCAGCTTCCTCCTCTGGAATGTCTGCAGTTGGAAATTGCACACCCATAAAGACCTTCTACGGAAATTAGCTAATTCCTTCCCTCTTTGTTGTTAGTAAATACAGCCAGGTTGCAGTTTGTTGTATTGTCAGTGTCATCCCATCAAAATGCACACAGCCTGCCTGACTCTAAATTTCCTAGATGTCTGTGTGTGTGTGTGTGTGTGTGTGTGTGTGTGTGTGTGTGTGGTTAGTTCTTTGTTTACTTACCACCCCAGGTCACATTTCTGGAACTACATCATGCTGGGCATGGTAAACTTCTAGATGTGTTTCTTGTTAAATTAATTCCACCTGTTTTTTGTGTACCTCATTGTCTTCAGTTAAACACTAACATGGGAAGATGTTATTATTTATGCTTATGTGTTGTCTCTGTTCTCTTGAAGAGAAAACTGAATGAAGTAGAGTAAGTTGTGTCTATAGATGCAAAAAAAAACCTTCTAAGCATGTATATATACTATATTAATTCTTTTAATTTTTGAGATTATAATAAAATTACATCAGTTCCCCTTCTATTTCTTCTCTCAAAACCTTCCAATATACCCTTTCTTACTCTTTCAAATTCATGATCTATTTTTCCATTAGTCTTTATCTCTCTTTGTGTGTATATATATGTATATATGTATATATATATATACAAACTTTGTAAGTCTGTATAATGCTACTTGCATGTATGTTGTCAGGGCTAACCATTCAGTATTTGATAGCCAATTTATGTGCTGTCCCCTAAAGAAGACCGTTTCTCTTGCTCTCAGTATTAGTTAGTTTTTCTAGTTCTTTATGTAGTGGATTCTTTTATATAGAGAAATGCAGGTCATATAGTAAAACAAATGAAACAAGGGTTAATAAAAATTAAATCTTAAGTAAATTATGTTGGGGACCTGTTTAGAGTAAAGAACTCTATAGTGTGGAAAATGACCAAGAGAAAGAACCATAAAGTTATTGTTACATCCATACTTATAGCTAGTTATACTAAGACTCCTCAATAACATCACCTTCCAGAAAAACGTGTTAAAGATCTATATGTACATGCACATGCTCATACATGAGCATACGTACATAAACATACACATTGCTGACATTTCCCTGTAGCCATCTCCTAACTTCAGAATTGTAAAATATTTTTAAAGATCATATATATGTAGTTTACATACACACACACACGCATGCATACACACAGCAGACATACTCTGGCCAGTATGTCATATATATACTTAGTATGAGTGTGTCATTCTTTTACACTCAGTCTGCTTGTCTATCTCCTTTTGCTGTACTACAATATATAGTAGTTGGAAATGTAAAAAGGTTTGTAGCTTAAGCCTGTGGAGTTTAAGGAGTCAAAGGATATGTCACCAGCAACAACTGGTAGTCTTCTTGCTAACTTTTAACACAAAAAATAGACTCAGATGGTAATACAGAGAAAACAAGCAAAAATTTTCTCCTCTTTTTTCCCTTCTTATGATGCCAGCAGTGCTGTTTTTGATGGACATGTATAACTCTAACCACACTTCAGAAAGCTCACTTTCAATCAACATATAAATTTTGGGATTCAGTCTCTAATATTTAACATTCTGTGAGCATGTTCAAAACATCATATTCAGTATACTTAACCCACCTCTGTAAGAAATTCTGAAATTCTATAAGAATTTCATGAAAGTTATTCAACAAAGCAAAGCAAATAAACTTGAAGAAAACTGTGGCTAATAAATTATAGTCTATCTGTTCATATCTTAGTCTTCTGCCTTCTAATGGGCAGACAGTTTCAAGGACATGAAGGATGTGTCTTCAGTTTTGCTTCTCTCTGTAATACTGTATTACCCTTACTAATGATCTTATATTCATCATGGTTTCTTCAGGAAGCCACTATGCATACTTTCAGGAGGATGATGTCTAATAAAAGAAAATACAACCTTA
>NW_022196904.1:82494864-82498130 GCF_008632895.1 Mastomys coucha
ATGCTTATGTCTATGCTATGTTTATGTCTATGTCTCCCACTATATATGTGTATATATGTGTGTGTTTGTGTGTATAATTCAACAAGTCTCATTTAATTATGCATAAATATTGAATATTTATGTGAAAACATACTGCAAAGCATTAAATTATAATCCAGAGTAAGAAATCTTGCCATTTTAGTTACTTAAGTAAATCAAATGGAAATCAAAACACGTTGAATCTAGCTATCCAAAAAGGACCAGAAATCAACCTATTCATATTTGAAGGCAGGTATATGTGGTTATTTCACAATTCTTGTATGGAAGCATAATTATGTATACATATATATATGCATATATATACACATATATGTATGTATATATATATATACATATATATATGTATATATATATATATGTCAACACGTAGTTTAATATAGGTCTTGCATCCTTGCAGCTCTTTCATACCATCTTGGGTGTCACATCAGAACAGGTTCAGTCAGTTTATGGATCTCCAGTTTGCATCTGTGGCTCAGAGCCTAACATCAAACTTATAGTGAGTGATTCAGTATTCATTAGAGCCTACCATTTCAGCTTTTCCTGTCACAGGCTATTTGGTCTAGCCTTGTTTTAAACTCGATTAAAACTGTATACAAATTATTATTTGTATTCATATATCTGTAAAATCAAAGCCAAAAGTCTTTTGCAGTTAATACAGCTTAAATACTATTTTGTACACATTCTTAAAATTACCCATTATGAAGAAGTATATAATGAATTAAGGTAAACACATTTCTAGATCTTTTACCTCTATAGATTCTGTTGCAACAATTTGGATTAGTGCCCAGAAGTATGCAGTTTTAACTAAGAGGCACTTGTAAAATGGGAGTACATTGATGACATATTTTCTTTTATTGGTTATTTTATTTACTTACATTTCAAATATTATCCCCTTTCCTAGTTAAACTCCCTTTTTCCTCCTCCACCCCCCAAGCTTATTTGAAAGTGTTTCCCCTCCCACCCACTCCTGTCTCAGTGCCCTAACATTCCCCTAAGCTGCATCATCGAGCCACAGGACCAAGGCCTGCCTTCCCATTGATGCCAGATAAGACCATTCTCTGCTACATATGCAGCTGGATATGAAACTTTTGATCCCTCCATGTGTGCTCTTTGGTTGGTGGTTTAGTCCCTGGGAGTTCTGGGGGTTCTGGTTGGTTAATATTGTTGTTCTTCCTATGGGGTTGCAGACCCCTTCAGCTCCTTCAGTCCTTCTCCTAACTTTTCCACTGGGGTCCCAGAGCTTAGTCCAATGGTTGGCTGTGTGCAACTGCATCTGTATTGTTCAGGCTCTGGCACAGCTTCTCAGGAGACAGCTATACCAGGCTCCTGTTATATGTGCTTCTTGACATCAACAATAGTGTCTGAGTTTGGGATCTGCAGATGGGATGGATCTTAAGGTGGGGAAACCTATGCTATTTTAATGCCTAATGTTTTACAATGCATTAATTTGAATCAATAATTTTCTGCTGCCTTAATTTCTACCTTGATGGGTCAAACATATTGAATGCTCTGTACTATAATGCTATGCAATAAAACTGATGACATATTTCTATTCCACTGTTAAAGACATTTTCCTCTAGTTTTGATTTTGTTTCTTAGGCTGAAGCCTCAGGCAGAGAGTTATAAGGCCAGAAATATCGTTCCTTGTGGTGGATTTTGAGCATGAAGTTGCTACTACTTTTTCTTAGTAAGCAGCTTATATTAAATTATTCCATGCTTCTCCTACTCTCTGACCAATGGTTTATTCTCACTGACATGGAATCCTTATAAGTCTTTGATCTTATAGCCTACTCTTTGGCACAGAATAATTGGGTCACTAGAACTTGACATCCTCACTAATTCAAAATTAACTTGGGAGATTCTTAAACACACCATGGAACATAAGTCAGCTTTATATTTCATCCTGACTGAAAAGGAAGAGCCTCTCTTGGGAGTGGTTTAACTTTGTAACTATATACAAATAATGGGCAAGTTACAGTTTACTTTAAATTAGATTTTATTGTTAATACCTATAGGGCTTAAGGATGTCAAGAATTCAAATATTCACACATTCAGCAATCTTTTCTGCATTCATCCAATGAATATTCCTTCATCATTCACAATGTTAGGCATTTGGTTATGAAAAAAAATCAGAATGGCCTCTTTCTTTACCGTGCTTACTGTAGCATAAATAAGGTTCGCAAGAAACAAGTACCTAATTATTGTGGTGAAAAACGTAACATTTTCTCATGGCCATACATGTACTTCACTGAACAGTGCAGTAAGTCTTTTAAAATAATGAATTATCAGCTGTTGCCTAAAGTATTGCGGTTTAGGAATAATTAATTAGACAAGGAGCAGGATAGCATGCTTTGTCTGGTAACGTCTAACTTGTCACCTAGGGAGAATTTGTTGTCTTAAAAAAATAAAAGAACTTCTGCTTGTTTGAAAGAACTTGATTGGGAGAACAATGAACATAGTGGAGAACTCTGGTTAGGAATGCTGAAGTTAAATGGGTTAGGCTTCCTCTGAAAGATGGGCCAGAGGGTCCAACATACACAGACTCAGTTTTGAGAAATCCCCTTTATTATGTTGTATAGACAGTTCCTGAGAAGAACAGCAGTACGGAGGAATCAATTTGATAGATGGTAGTGGTTACCCATGGCAGCCAGAAAAAGGCATGCTGGAGTAGACTGAAAGAAGAGAGGAAATGGAACAATAGTTGAATATACAAACTTTGGAAACCGAATGAAGTTTGGAAGCAAGGAATATGGAGGTGAAACTCATTCACTGTTTGTATCTCTTTGGAGATAGTTAACAATTTGATGTTTCCTGCACCACAAACATAAAATAAAAATTCTCTGTTCCTCCACCTTCACCACTCTGCAGAAAAACGAAGCAACAAGTCTTGTACATTTCTTTACAGCATTTTGTAGAATATCCGAGAGAAATCTCTGAGAATTAATGAGTTTGGAAACCTAATATTCCTGAGGGAAAGACAACTTTCTCAACAAGTGAAAAAGAACAGATGTGAGATAAGCAGTAATGACTTATTTAAAGTGCCCTGTTCTCAATGGAACCCAAAAGGGGTGAAATGTACCAAAACGAGTACCAAAAAGTCCCTATAATTGATTCCAACTACACCTGCTTTAAGTGGGGATAGAATCATGGACAGATAACAGTGGAATACAGAATAAATATGGCAAAGGTGATTTTAATAAATTTTGTGTCTTTTTTTTTTTTTTTTT
>NW_022196904.1:82498199-82531249 GCF_008632895.1 Mastomys coucha
TTTTTTTTGATGTGCCAGGCAACAGGTTTCAGGTGACTCTGGGATTCTTGGATGAGGGAAAGAACAGAAATATTTTGCGTAAGTAAACATTTTACCACCATGATGCTTATTAGATTACTTAAGAAGTATGATTTTCTGGATTTAAAAATGTTAAATATGAGATTCTATTAGGTCGTGGGTGTTAAAATGGCTGAGTTAAAACTGAAGTTGTTATTTTACCTTTAGAAAGATACATTTAATACATTCACACTAGAAAACGACTCCAACTAAAACATGAAGGTGGAATTTTAAGCTTTTTTTCTTCCTTTATTCTTGTTTCTTATTGTTTTACTTCTCTTACATCTTTTCTCTATTCTTAAATTGTGTCCCCCACCTATCCCTGCCATGTGTTCTAGCTGGAAAAAAGACAGTGAAGTAGTGTGAAGGCATATTTTCACATTTCATATGTTAGAAATTCTTCATTGTGTTAAGATTTGTTGAGTAATTCTTTACCTGCTACTACAGTATCAAAGGGTAACTACCCTGGCTTCATGTCTGTCACCTGGGGCACTTCTGTTCTCAAGATGCCATGCTGCTCTCATCTTGGTTTGTTTTTTTGTTTTCAATAAATGATATTTTCTTGTAGTTAATTCTAATAGGTGAGCAAAATAATTATATTTCTTGTTCTTAGTAATCTTATGAGACTAACAAACACTAAGATAATGAAGCAGGAAGAAATAAGTCCTATATCAGGTACTAAGCAGGAAAAGTATTAATTGAATTATGATAAGAAGGAAAAACTAATTTTGATGGGAAGAATTAGAAACAGACATTCCTGGACATGTGAGCTAGTACTTGAAGAGTGAGGAGAACATTTGCAGTCCTAGGAGGTGAAAGCAGTAGGAGATCTTCCACTTGTGATGAACTTAGAGTAGAGAGTGAAATAAGATGGTGAAAGGCTTTGAAGTACAATGTACAATTCCATGTGAGATGGCTAGAAGCCATGCACAATGGGAAAACGTGCATGCATGCGTGCATGTGTGATTGCGTGTGCGTGTGTGTGTGTGTGTGTGTGTGTGTGTATGTCTGATAAATTACAACCTGTAATGTTACCTGGATCAGGAAGAGCTAAGAGAGATGTACATATCCTGTGTGAAAGGAAACCCATAAGACTAAAGAAGCTGTTTAAAATGGCAGAGATTTTTGGTTTGAAATGAAACATTGAACTCACCTTTCTGAAATGTGTGGCTAAATAGTCATACTTTGAATGACCTGATAATTATAGGAAAAATAATCTCTGTGTTGGCTATCACACCAATACATTAGTAGATATGCCTAATCTGTACATAGCATATTTCAGGAAACTTAGTGGAGAAAAATTAGGAAAATACCAGGAAATCAAAATGTCAGACAATCTTAAAGCAATTGTCAATCTTTATTATGTACTTTTCCCATGAAATATGTTATGCATATGTGTGTGATACACAGAATCTGTTCACCTAATTATCACAATTGTTTCTTATCTATAAATGTGTCAACTGTGTCTCTTCATCCTGGTAATTTTAAGCTTCCTGATACTCCTCTAATGTATGTAAAAATATGCATTGCTAATCTAAACAAGAACATGATGACTCAGGGCATACAATAACTTTATTGATTCTTTTAAACTACTGCTGTGTAATGTATTTTACAAATTAATAGCACTTACCACCACATGCTAAGCCAGCTGCCCTCCACCAATAAATATCAAGTTAAGAAAATTGAACAAACTGATTAAACAGCAGAAATATACAAGGACAATATTGCTAACTGTTGTGTTATTGGTACCAAGGCAGTTACTTTCAGTGTTCCCAACCACAGCATTGTGAACTGCTCACACATTTCTCGTGCTAGTGGGTGAATAAATTTATCATTATTTGTATCCCTTTGTATTTGTTTTCCATTTCTTAAAGTCAATCTTGTTTTGAGGCTATTTTCCTGGTAGGTCATTTTACTTCTTATAATCTTATTTCCTAAGGCTTACTGTAGCCCTTCACTTATGTTGTGCATTTTATTCCCACATGATTCATTGTATTCACAGAAGCTATTTACTCCACAATTGTTCTTCATGCTATGAGATTTCTGAGACAAACAACGCAATGTATCTTTTTATTTATAATTTTGATTATTCATGAATAGTAAATTTGACACTTACTCAATGACTCACTATGAAATTTAAAGGATAGGGATTGATATTGATTACAAAAAGAGATTCAATTCAAGCTAATTATTCTCACAAATTGATGCCAGTACTTGGAAGACAATATTTACATTTCTAAATATTCATTGTTTATCAATAATGACAATAGATGAATACAAAATATTTTTAACCTCCTAGGCTTTTAGGGTATTTGTAATCTAAATTAAAGAGTAGATCTACAGCTCAAAACTATGTGAATATGCAGCTATGTATGAAGAACCTAGAAAGATGCTGACATCTGGTACAAAGAACATAGGCTATAGATTCTCAGAGATTTCGACTTCATATTGTTAAATGGTACATCACCAGAGCTAATAAATCAACCATTTCAAGTGGAAGATGATGAAAACAATTTGAAGATATGTGTAAAAATAAAACCAAGGAAAGTATTTCATTTGTATTTATGATCTAATAGTAATATCCCAATGCAAAGCTTTTAAAATATATATTTCAACTTAATATCCAGTATTGCCACCTATATTTGCTGTTATTCATATTTTAATTATTAGGAAATAAAGAACCATTCAGGGAGTTGTCAAGATTTGTAAAGGTAAATGCTAGAATCAAGATAAGATTCAAGGGGTGCATTCTGGCCATGACCAGTAACTGATGATCAATTCCAGGCTTCCATATTTATGTAGGATAAGAAAGAAACATGCAGTTTGCCAGGCATTGGTGGTGCCTTTAATCCAAGCACTTGGGAGGGAGAGGCAGGTGGATTTCTGAGTTCTAGGGCAGTCTGGTCTACAGAGTGAGTTCCAGGACAGCCAGGGCTACACAGAGAAACCCTGTCTTGAAAAACCAAATATTGGCCCTGGCATTCCCCTACACTGGGGCACAGAACCTTCACAGGGTCGAGGTCCTCTCCTCCTATTGAAGATTGAATTTGCAATCCTCTACTATACACATGCTGCCAGAACAATCAGACCCCTCCATGTGCACTCCTTGGTTGGTGGTTGAGATCCTGGGAGCTTTGAGGTTACTAGTTAGTTCATATTGTTGTTCGTCCTAAGGGGCTGCAAACCCCTCAGCTCCATAGGTCCTTTCTCTAACCCCTTCATTGGAGACCATGTACTCGGTTCAATGGATGGCTGTGAGTCTCTACATCTGTGAAGGTTCTGTGCCCCAGTGTAGGGGAATGCCAGGGCCAATAAGTGGGAGAGGGTGGGGTGGCAGGCATGGGAAGGGGGGAGGCAACAGGGGTTTGTTCTTGTTGTTTTTGTTTGTTTGTTTTTTTGGAGGGGAAACTGGGAAAGGAGAAATTTACATGTAAGTAAAGAAAATATCAAAAAAAGAAAAACCAAATATATATGTATAATACACACACACACACACACACACACACACACACACACACACACACACACACATATGCAGTTTAATTTCTTCATCTTCCAAAACTGACTTCTTTGGTTTAAGGCACTTGAATAAAAGTCATCTATCTTATGTGAAATTTTACCACCAGTTGGTGATATTCTTAAAAAATATACTCATGATAAATAACTTAAATAAACTGAGATTTTATAAAATTCTTGATTGTTTCTGCCTAAAATACATGAATTTTTAAACAGAAGGCTCAAATCTCAGTGAAAGTTACTTGATTTACACTTCTAGCTCATTGATGTGTGGTTACTCATGTTTGGACATGTTGAGGCATGAAAGTATTTGCTTTGAATTCAGTTACATTCTGCATGTTTAAACATAGGAAATTCTGGTTTACAGAAATCAAAAATCTAATGTCATGACCCACCTGGTTATTTAAGGTACATGACCCTGAAATTGATCAAAGTCCAATAAATTATTAAAAATTGAGAATGACTGGTGGCAGCAAGAACAAATATAATTTATACTCAAGATACCTGAATTATGAATGCAATGGTATTGACTCAGTATAATTCCCTTAGTCCCTGGAAAGACTGTTAAAAATATAATTTGGAATAAGGGTGAGCTCATAAAAAAACTTGCTAGCATAGGGGTTTGACGACTTTCAGTGATATTCTGGAGAACTTTCAAGAACTTTGAATATTTTCCCTTGTGTAATACAGTTTGAAATCAGCAATGATAGTCAAGAAAAGAAGGATTTCCAAAGAAGTCTCTTCTGGCATGCCACTTTCTCAAAGTGTGTTCAGCTCTAGCAGCAAGAGTACACATATGATGCATGGGAAAGAAGACAGGACTTTGAGGTCATCATCTACTAAGGCATACATTATACTGGAGAAGTTATCTCCCTTTTGGGCACACTGTGGTCACTTTTGACAATGGAGAACATCTGATCTTCAAAGGGTAGTTTAGTTATAAAATGCCGAAATTCTCTTTAAGCCTAGAACGAGTGCTGGAAACTCATGCTTTTCTTGTCAGAAAATACTCATTTTAATTGACTCTTAAAAAACTCAATTCATTGAAGTACACTAATAAAGTATTTATTAGAAGCATCTTATGATCCAAAAAGGATTTTAGTGTTCTCATAGCTAGTTTCCCTAAAGGTTTTCAATGATGAGACCAATAATCAAGGAAAATTCTCTTTGCAACAGCTGGCACAAATACAGAAATCAACAACCAATTAAAATGCAGAGTTATGAAACCCAGTCCCTAGTGATACATCTAAAAAACAACTTTTACACCTATGATTCAGGAGACACTGCAAAGGAGAGGTGTAAGATTGTAAGAGTCAGAAGGTAAGGGAGTTTGCTATACAATTTTGTCTATGAGGAAAATCAGAAGCTACACACACAAAGCCAGACCAGCATTGCTGCCTAAACATCATCTGAACCAGGACAATAGCAACAGATGCACCAAAGTGATTGAGTGAAATGCCAAGAGGCTTAGTCCTACTCAGAGAACTAGTGGGAACCAGGGAATGTTGAGAGCAGGAGAAATAATCTTACTCAAGGTAGAGCTTACCGATTGTTCACCAAATACCAAACAGTAAATGCTAAAAACTTACACACAACCAACATTATACAGAGTGAAATGGTTTTATCTATGCATTTAGGAATATTACTGCTTTCAACAAAGATTGTAACTTGATACTTTATTTTTATTTTTTTTTTTTTTTTGGTTTTTCGAGACAGGGTTTCTCTGTGTAACCATGGCTGTCCTGGAACTCACTCTATAGACCAGGCTGGCCTCGAACTCAGAAATCCACCTGCCTCTGCCTCCTAAGTGCTGGGATTAAAGGCGTGCGCCACCACTGCCCGGCCGATACTTTATTTTATATTGAAAAATATATTTTTCTCTTGTTTATTAAGTGAATGCATTCAACAAAAATTAGTGAGAAAAGAGGCCATGAATTTTAAAGAGAGAAAGAAGGGCTATATAGAAGAGTTTGGAGAAGAGGGAGAAACGGTGTATTTATACTATAATCTAAAAATAAAAAATGTTCAAAAATGAAAAAAAAATATGAACAATCACCTGAACTTTGAGAGGATAGAGACAGAATAAAACATAAATAAATCTAAAAACATCTGTAAGTACAAAGGAAAATCACTGTGCTATAGCAAATATCAATTGCTATTCAGCAATTGCCAAGAATTTGGCAACTATAATTATAAATATGGAATCACTATGTAAAAAGTACTTGTAGTGTTTAAAATAAAACCCTTAGAAAACATTAATGAACTTCCAATTATGTTAGTTACTGCCATAGTGTTGGTTCATGGTTCCCAATCAGAGAAGTATGTAAAAAGTCCATTTAACAGTATGACACTTGTCTGGATCATCATAACCAAATCAATCAGGGAATCTGCTACTTGCCAGAGTGATAAGCTATTATGTACAAAATCTTTTTTTTCATTAATTAATTAATTTCATTTACACCTCCATCCCAGCTTCCCTTCTTCCTCTCTTCCCAGTCCCTCCCTCTCACCTTCTATGCCCCCTCTCTTTCTCCTCAGATAATGGGAGACCTCTCATGGATGTCAACCTGCCTTGATGTATCAAGTTATAGTTGAACGGTGGGTACATCAATAGAGGCTAGTCAAAGTCATACATGGGAAAGGGATCCAGAGGCAGGCAAGAGAATCAGACTCAGCTCCTGATCCTGCTGTTTAGATGTCCCACATGAGGACCTAGCTGTGTATCCATTACATATGTATAGTGGGACAGGGTTGATCCCATCATGCGTTCTCTCTGATTGTTGGTTAAGTCTCTCTGAGAATCTTGGTCCTGAGGTCAGTTTGATTCTATAGGTTTTCTTATGGTGTCCTTTTCCCCTATGGCTCTTTCAATCCTTCTTCACCCTCCTCCACAAGATTCCCCCAAGTTTCCCAAGGTTTGTCTGTGGGTCTCTGCATCTGTTTTCATCAGCTGCTAGATGAAGCCATTCAGATGACAGATATGCTAGCTTACTGTCAGTACATATTGCAGAATATGACTAATAGTGTCAGTGGTTGGTTCTCTCTCATGACAAAGGACTCAAGCTGGACCAGTCATTAGGTGGCAACTGCTTCATCTTTGCTGTCTCTTTATCTCTGCCCCTCTTACAGGGAGGGCTAATTGTGGGGTGAAGGTTTTATGTCTGGGTTGGTGTCTTCATCCCTCCATTGTAAGTCTTGCCTGGTTACAGGAGGTGAGCATTTCATGTTCCATATCCCCTATTGCTAGGTGTCTTAGGGTCACCTTCATATATTCTTGGGAATTTCCCTTGTCCTAGTTTAGCTCAGTTGGTTAGCATGTGGTGCTTATACACTACATTCTATTTAGCAAATCTTACATTTGTCTGGGTGATAACAAGTTTAGCCTCAAAATACAAGGCTAAATGTGAGAGTTTTTGCACATTTACATGTATATTTTTTCCAGGCTGAAAAAAAAGATCACAGTTGTTAAAAGTACATAGCAGTCCACTTTTAATATCACATTTATCTTCTCTTTCTCTGACATTCACTAATGTTTTGAGAAGTAATTATACTCATATGGAGTATAAATAATGGACAACACACTATTGCTAACCACCCGATCATATATATAATATGCATGAATATGCATGTGTGTGTGTGAGTGTGTGTATGTGTGTGTGTATTCTGAATTTAAAATTTTCCTTCCTTTAATACATATGGGTTAATTTCTTTAGGTTCAGGAGAGTTTTATTTCATTAAGTGGTTCTTATTGATTATTTTTGTTTCTTCTTTAGAATAAACAATGAATCTTACCTGCAGTTTTATTTTCAATTTTTGTTTTTCTTCTATTATTTTCAGAGTTTTGGTTTTTAACAGAACTCTTAACTTTGACATTCTTATATTCATTTTTCCACTCAAATTACCTTACTATTTACACTTTTAAGTAAATATTTCAATTTTGACACATTACTTGGAATAAAAATATATTTATCTCTTATTTATTTGCCATTTAAAGTTATTTTTTTCTCCTGAGTCACTTCTTTGCTTGTTAATTTTTATTTGTTTTCTGATTGGTTGCAAAGTAAGTACTTTTTAACCATTTTTCTACTTTTAATATATATAAAATTACATTTGATCTGTTTCAACACTAATTTCTCATTTTTAAACAGGAAGGAATCTACAATTAAAATGGATGATCTAATAGATCTAAATTTGGCATATTAGGAATGAAGTTGTTTGCCTTTGTTTATCCTTAGGTTGATTAAATTTTCACTCTCAGCTATATAGATAAGGCATGGGCTCACGTAGAGAGTATTCTGTCAAAATTTAGTGCTCTTTTCAAGAAGTTTTCATTGGTCAGGCATTATAAGATGAAACATAATTAGTAATACCATTATTATAATACCTCTAACATTAACTATTTATTTGAGACTTATATACTAAGGAAAGGAAGACATGCTGAAATTATTTCATAATCAATTATCTTATTGAGTGGTATGTTTGGAATAACAACTCTTTATTAATAAATAATAAAAAAGATAAGCTTGCAATGCTATTCTTGTTAATATTTAAATTAAAATAGTTTTTTCCTGTTACTATCTACTACAAAATAAGTTGATTATACTTTAATGATAATGTCAGCAACATAGATAAGACCAATTGCTTATCCCTCACTCCAGCACTGTTAATATGGTTAAGAGAAATGTACACATGTTAATTTTATATATAGCCTGCCCTTGTGCATCAGCCCCACACAAAGAGGACAAAGGGATCTTGGATATTACTATATCCTAGTGTACCATGAAGTATACTGTCTATTTTCAGTGAAGTGTACTGTCAGAGAGATGCTCGGTTAGATTCGTAGATATCAAGTGGCAGGGCAGGAGCTTTGGAAAGGGGATTAAGGCAGGCAGATAAACAAAAGCAAAACATGTACAAAGGCCACTTATTTTGTATACTAACCTAAAAGCACTAAAACAAATTTTACTATATTCTATAATTTGACTTTTTAAATTACCTTTTGCAAAAGAAGATGCATACCAAAGATTTTCCTGAATATTTCAAAACCTAGATTTCTCTAAGCTCTAATAACTTTTAAAGTTTTGAAATGAAATAATTTTATTAGCTCTTTGAGAATTTCAGTCAATATACTTTGATCATATTTGTCCGCTTCCTGATCTCCACCAGAACTGTCCCCACTTCCCAACCCTCTCAAATGTGCCCTCTTTTTTTTTTTTTAACACATTAAGTAGAATGTATAATGACTATACATTCTTTAGGTATGCCATGCAGTGAATGCACTGGCTCATGGTTAGAACACTCACAACCACATCCTCAATACTTTATCTCCCTTTGCCAGGAGGTGTCAGTGCTAGTAGTTTGTTAGTGGTGGGTCTTCATGCCTAACTTCTCTCCATCTTCTGTTGGTTTGAGATCGCATAGGTCTTGTGTAAGCTGCCAAAATTGCTATATATAAGTGAATATGTATGTGAACATATATGTGGTTTTATATATATATATATATACACATATATACATATACATACATATACATATATATACATATACATACATATACATATATATGTATGTCTGTTCTGCTATTTTGAAAAAACTCTTTCATTGTAGTCACACACCACTCTTCTGGCTCTTACAATCTTTCTCCTCCATTGGTTCATACTGTAGGTGTCTCATGTAGGGCTAAGCTGGCATGCTGATTCTCTTACTCTGCACTTTCATCAGTTGTTTACCAGAAAGAGTAAATAAATAATTACAAAAAATTAAAACCTCATCCTTTGCTAGTTAGAACTTGAAAAGTCAAGTTGTTGAGAACAGTTGCTTAGCCTGCCTGATTAAGATACAAGGAACTCTGTGACTGACAGCAAACTGACTTCAGGTAGAACAACTAATGTAGAATTGGTGTTTCTAGTACTTCTGATATTCATTAGTTTTGTAGTCTTGATCAAACTCTGTAACAGCTATAAAAGTTAATAATTTTGACTTATGGAGCAGAAGACAAATGAGTAAGAGAAATTAAATTAGATAAATAGGGAAGGAAACTGATTGATGAAAACTTAATCAGATTTAGGTCAATGTTTGGTAAGAATATTATGTCTAGTTATTGGCACATAACATGTTCTTTGGTATCTCTATTCATGTTTGTTCGCATGTGGTACAGGTGTGTGTGTATACATGTGTGTGTACATGTATGTTCATGTGTGTGTGCATGCATGTGCACTTGTGTGTACATGTATGAATGCAGGTACAGTACTTGTGTGTGTGTGTGTGTGTGTGTGTGTGTGTGTAAGTGTCTTTCTTGGTCACTCTCCATCTCATTTTTTGACACAGATCTCTCACTGATCTGTGTGGTGAGCTCCACCCAGCACTGGACCTGTAGATTCCATCATGTCCTGCTTTTTATGTAGGTGTTGATATTCAAATTCAGGTCTTAACGCTTTGTGGCAAGCAACTTACTGAATAAACAACCTTTACACCTATAGGCTTTTATTTCATTAAAGGAATTTTTAGTTTTCTTGAGTAGCACAAAAATAATTGTTCTACATGATTTCCAAGGAAGATATTATAGTATTTTAGAACTTCTTAATTTGAATCATGACTTTTAACTTAACAGCTATGATACCTCTGTCAAGATACTCCACTTTTCCTTGTCTCAGATTCTTCACTGACCCAGATACCATTAAACTCTGGTATGGCTGCAAATATTCATAGTTTCCATTTCCCCTCCAGAATAGCATAATGTGAGTCTACAAGTTGAAGGCCAGCCTAGATAATATAGAAAAGTCATGTCTCCAAACAAAAGAAGCAAGTAAACAAACATGAAAGATATTTATCTGTAGAAGTTCATATTTAAAACATAGGAACACAAGGGTAAATAATCTTATATTCGACAATGAATTAACTAGATCTTTTTTGCATAGCTCATACTTCCATAAGTACACAAGTTTCAAAGCAATCGCAGAAACTGTTACAAACATCTCCCTGGGTGTGGAGCACCGTGAGCATTGTGTCTAGTCTTTCACTTATAAGCTATGATATTGAGCATCCCACTTAACCTAAGACTTAGTCTTCTTGTCTCCAAACATGGTCTTAATGATGCCATCCCCTCTATGAACAGAGTCAATGGGGCGTGAGCAGTGCTGACTCCATGAAACTTGTAAAAACAATGTGACTAATAGACACATCAAGTATGAGAATGAGAGAAGAAAGTACAGTCAATTGTTATTGCTATTTTATGGTTTCCATAGTAAAGTTATATATTAGGTCTAACTTTTTTCATCTTTTTCTAGCTGAGGTGCAGTGAAGTGCAGCAACTATCTTAAAAATAAAAGAAAGCCTAGATTATAGCAGAAATAGAGTCCCTGACCCCCTCTTTATCACTTAAGTAATACTGTTATTTTTTCAGATCTATTAAAATGGAATGTGATGCAGTGCTGTGAACTAAAATAAGAATATTTTGCACAGCCCCTTAAGTAGAAAAAGACTAGGGAACTATTATCCTGGGGCACATTCTTGCAGTATTTTGAAATAAAATTTATCTTTGGTGGAAATTATCTAACAGGTTACACTGAAATTTATCCTTTTATTTTCTCAACAGTAATGAAAAGTTGGTATGTCTATCTTCGTTTACTGTGATTCCCTGTTATGACAATGAAGACACAGACTCAGAGAGGTTCAATATTTTGACCTTAGTCATACAGCTAGGTACCAGGTCAGATACACTGCTCTCCTTATCCAGAGTGATTCCTCTCTCAAACACTAATGCAAGTGTAAAAACAGAACCAGCCCAGTTTTCTCCAATACTTGGTCTAGTTAAAAATCACTCACCAGGTGCTGTTCCTCCCCTTACCCCAAATAATTCTGAGCGATGTAATTGTTTACAACTCTTTTGTCATTTAACATTTCAAATATACTAACAGATGGCTTCTCCCATCTCCAGGCAGATGATGGTTCAGAAATAAGTGGTGTTGCGAGATTTCTTGGGAACACTTGGGGACAGGAAAGACAGCTGTCACTGAATATCTTAATTACAGCATTTACAAAGCTCTAATTAATGTAATGGTACTTTTATGATGATATTAATGTTATGACCATTGGGGCATTTGTTACTGAACTCATTTGGCAAGATAATTTGGAAGTCATTGTGGATTTTAAGGCTAACAACTGTTATGTAAGCTTGAAGATTTCTGGCCTTATCTTTGAAATAAAAAATAAAAAGTTATCTTATGTATAATAATATAGCTAGATATTTATCTGTAGAAGTTCATATTTAAAACATAAGAATACAAGGGTAAATAATCTTATATTAGACAATGAATTAACAGGTGTGATAGAACACACTGAAGAAAAATCAGTATTACAGCCTAGGAGTTCATGAGGTTGTTTCCAAAAATTGACTGTGTAACCCTGAAAACATAATTTTGTCTTTTCTGAGCTTTATTCTATTTCAATTAAATGGAGAGTACATTAATATCTATCTTTCTTAGTCATTTCAAGGACAATCAGTTTGCAACCAAATAATGCTGAGGTTATCTTTTCTGTTTGTTTTTTTTGAGCCAGGTATCATGTAGTGCAGGCTGGCTGGGAACTTAGTTGGTAACTAATGGTGCTGTTGAACTTCTTATGCCTCTGTCTACATGCACCAAGTGCTCACACCACAGGCTTGTGCCAGCATATCTAGTTTTATACAGACTTTAGGATGCACCTCAGGGCTCTCTGAATGACTGACAGGCACTCTACAGCCACACTACCAGCCTAGACTTCCTCTTTTATGTGGTTTATTCTTATATACATAATTACTTATTTTAAAATATCTGAATGACTACATGCGAGCTAGATAAAATGACAATGCCTCACTTTCACTCAGATTAATGATTTATACCTGTTATTTCAATGGTTATCATTGCTTTTTTTGGGATTTGAAGAAGAACTTGGGAATTCAGGAAAACTTGTGAACTTGATAGTTAAGTTTGGACCATGCCTCTGAGATGTGGCTTTGTGATAATGGTGAGCTTCAGACTCTCAACGGTGGCAGTTTTAAAGAAATGCTGTTTGGCTATTATTGCTAGATATAATTCAGAATATTCATGTGAAAGCATAAGAAAACATGGGCTAAAACTCCTGGGCCTAGTATCAAATGTCCATCCTTTTATCTCCCATTTGCAGATCTCAAATTGAGGTCAGCACTATAGACATCACTGTCTTAAACATAAAAGAATAATAAAAATGTGATTTGCAAATAGTTGATTATTTGTGCACTTGTGCTTTAATAATATTTATTCTGATAGTTGTCTATTAAGTTTTATGTGGAAGGAGACATATCTACCTTACCTATTAAATATTCAAAAGTATCTGATTTCATCTAAATATTCTCTTTTAAATTTTATCTAAACTTGACTAAATTACTTTGAAACTATTGTATAAAGCAATGTGAGTTTAGTAATAAAATGTTTCATATAGATGTAACATCAATTTAAAAACCATTGCTATACCTTATTTTTATTAATTGAATACACTCACTATTAACTTTGATATGTCAACTATGTTCACTTTGCCTCTTGTTTTTGTATAATATTGCCTTTCTTACCTTTCTTACTGGCCTTGAAGACATATAATGGTCTGGGTTTCACAGTAGTAGTAGTAGTAGTAGTAGTAGTAGTAGTAGTAGTAGTAGTCGTTGTAGTAGTAGTAACAGTAGTAGTAGTAGTAATAGTATTGTTATCTCACAAAATTATATACACCCACAATTACGACATTAAGTTTGTGCTCTTCATTGTGTGTTGTGTCCTATCTAACTGAATGCTCAGCACACAAGAGGCATGTAATGGTAAGGACTGTATGCGTGAGTTATCAGGCATGCCAGTAGGATGTTCTTACTGCCATTACATGCCAGTTTCTTAACAAATTTGTTGAGCCTAATAAAAGACTAGTTGATTAAGAAAGTAAAAATATCATCAATTATAGAATAACAAATGAAAAGCTATGAGTGAACAGAGAAATATTTATACACTACATTTTTAATTTTAATATGCATATATCATGATTTATACTGTTGAGCCATATTAAGGAAATGTTTATGTGAGAAAATAATGTGACTTTTTTCAGAAAATTGAAGTTGTGGGCCATGTTCTCCTGGTGTCTTCTATCCCCTCTGACTACTCCATTTTTTCCTCCCTTCTTCTTAGGCTTTCTTAATCTTAAAAGGCAGGAACCCATTGAAGACCTCGGATTTAGACTCTCTGTCTTCATAAAGTCTGGCTGTTGGTCTCTACATCTGCTCACATCTGCTGCTGAGGAAGTCTCCGATGTCAACTGGACAAGGCTCTGATGTACAAATATGTCAGAATATCTTGTCCAGCCACAGTATGAGGGCTTTTGCCTTGTCTTATTTTAACCTGTTTTGTTCTGATTGGGTGTCATTTCTTGGACACATGCTCTTTTCTTGGAGGGAAACAGACAGTGAGTGGATCTTGGGGGGGGAGGGGTTTGTGGGATGTGGAGCTGAGAGGAATGGAGGGAGGAAAAACTATTTTCAGGATGTATTGTACAAAAGAAGAATCTACTTTCAATAAAAAATTTTAAATTGTAGTAGTAAGGTAACTAAAGTAATGAACAATTTAGTTACTATTGCAAAAGTAGAAAGATCTCCATATAGACTCTACCTATTGGAGTATTTGAGTATCATTAGGTTCTTAGGGTTTGAGTCTCTGACCACAAAGACAAAAACAAGCAAGCAAACAATATCCTGACTCTCAAAATTAAGACTAAATTTAGATTTCACCTCTTCTCAGGTAAAAATAACAAACAAATAACCCCCCCAAAAAAATCCAACAAAGAAATACATTGAAAGAAAAGACAACATATATTAGCATGAATGTGAAGAAAGAGGAAAATGTTTTCATTTGGTTGTATTACAAATTGGTATGGCTGCTATAGAAATCATTGTGGAGGTTCCTCAAAAATGCTAGAAATAAATCTACCACAGGATCTGGCTATATTAGTCTTAGACATATACTGAAAGAAATCTATGTAGTGGTACTAGAGAGATAATGGATTATGTATGTTCCTTGCTGTTCTCTCACAATAGCCAGGATATGGAAACAGTCTAGATTGCCACCAACTAATTAATGAATAAAGAGACAGTGGCATGTTTACATAATGGAAATTATTCAACTGTGAAGAAGAATGAAAGTATGAAAATACAGGCAAGTGGATGGAGCTGGAAATGATCATATTGAATGGAATAATACAGATTCAAAAGGACAGATACTGAAGACACTCTCACCTGTAGCTAGTAACTTTAAGTCATTAGATATGTGCTTTTTATGGAGTAGGATAGAAGAAAGACCAAAGTGTGAATACTTCGTTCCTTCTCAAAAGGGGGAACAAAATACCCATGGGAGTTGTAGAGACTAACTATGTAGCAGAGACTAAAGGAAGAATCATTCAGAGATTGCTCTACCTGGGAATCCTTCCCATATTCAATCATCAAATCTAGACACTATTGTGGATGCCAGCAAGTGCTGGATGACAGGAGCCTGATACAGCTGTCTCCTGAGAGGCTCTGACAGTACCTAACTAATACAGAAGTAGAGGCTCACAGTCATCCATTGGACTGAGTACAGGGTCCCTAATGAAGGAGCTAGAGAAAGGACCCAAGGAGCTGAAAGGCTTGCAGCCCCTTAGGACAAACAACAATATGAACTTACTAGTACCCTCAGATCTCCCAGGGACTAAAACGCGAACCAAAGAGTATACATGGTGGGACTAATGGCACCAGCAGCATATGTGTAGCAGAGCCTGGAATAGTTGGTCATCAATGGAGGGAGAGGCCCTTGTTCCTGTGAAGGTTCTATACCCCAATGTAGGGGAATGCCAGGGCCAATGAGTAGGAGGGGTGGGGTGGTGAGCAATGGGAGAGGGGAGGGAACATGCGTTTGTTTTAGTTTTAGGTTTTGTCTTTATTTTATTTTATTTAATATTTTTTTGGAGGGGAACCTGGGAAAGGTGATACTGTAAATAAAGAAAACATCTAATTAAAAAAATCGGCACATCCACTGACAGTAATAGTCAATAAAGTGCTGATATATTTATAAAATGAACTAATATGAGTTAAGAAATAAACTGAACACAGTTTTTTTTTAATTTTTCTAAACATACTGTGATGCCTTTTATTCCATATTCAATTTTTATAATTGAACAGAATGTGCATCCAGCAGCTGTCTGGGAGCTGAGGTACTTGTCAGGTGTTGTCAGCTTTCTCTTTTCATCTGTATAAAATGTACAAGTGTGAATATTTGCTTTTTAAATTATCACTAAGCTATACATCATACACATACTCAATTAGACGTCTTCTTATTTCTTAGAGAAGGAGAATACAATGTCTAAAGTCAAAAGCTATGTGGAGCTGTATTCAGATAATATAGCTTTAATAGTCAGATAAGTTATGCTTCCCATAACTTTATATTTTACATAGACCAAGACAAACCTTTTATACTCAGTAAACACAGATATTGTCCAAAACAGAATGCTATATGAACAACAGCAACAATGGTTCACAGATAAACAATTGTGTGTGGCAGAGAGGTTGAATGAAAGTGTAAAAAATGTCAATGGTACATGGTATGTCCTTCTGTCTTTGGTTGTGGCAGATTGAGTGAGTGGCTCAACTGCTTTTATGCTGCCAGGGATGAAAGCACATTTTGAGTTGGAATACAGTGTCCAGAATGCTCCTCTCTGATTGAGTTCCAGACTTGAATCCCCAGTCTGGTGAGCATCAGTTATGGGCACAAAATAAGACTCAGTATGACATTAACAAAATATTTTTAGACACACAAGCAGAATTGGTTTTGAAAAGCAAAAGCAGCTGGGCAGTGGTGGCGCACACCTTTAATCCCAGCACTTGGGAGGTAGTGACAGACAGATTTCTGAGTTCAAGGCCAGTGTAGTCTACAGAGTGAGTTCCAGGACAGCCAGGGCTATACAGAGAAACCCTGTCTCAAACAAACAAACAAACAAAAATAAAAACAACAAAAAAAGAAAAGCAAAAGATGATTCTTATTTTTATACTTACATGATGTAGTTTCTGATGTCAAGAACAGCCTCAGCACAAAGAATTGTTAGCCGGGCGGTGGTGGCGCACGCCTTTAATCCTAGCACTTGGGAGGCGGAGGCAGGCGGATTTCCGAGTTCGAGGCCAGCCTGGTCTACATAGTGAGTACCAGGACAGCCGGGGTTACAGAGAGAAACCCTGTCTCGAAAAACCAAAAAAAAAAAAAAAAAAAAAAAAAAAAAAAAAAGAACAGCCTCAGTGAATATATAATTGTCTTCATTTTCTATCAGTAAGATATAGTTCTCAACCAGTATCTTTTCTTGGAAGAATGTCATACTGAGTGAAATTGATGTCTTTTCATAAGCCCTTGTCTTCCTTCCTACACCACCATCTTTGACTCAGCCCAGTATCTCAAACTTTATGACTTTATTTACCTTCTTATCTAGGCTGTAGACAATGAATGCATTAATGAGGAGAAAATCAAATGCGAAGAATTTTAACCCAAACCTTTCTGACTTCAGTATTAAAGATTTTTTGAATTAAATCAGTAAATGGGCATGAAGCCTCAATGAATTTGTCAGTTCCTGAGATTGAAAATGGAATTCAACCCTATCTCTAATACTTTCCCCTCATCTGCCATCCACTTTTGGATTCGCACTGGGCTTTTGGGTGCCAATCAAGGTTCCCACTGCCCAGGAAAAAATGCACATGAGCAAATGCCAGTTTCATATAATTTAGAAGAAAGAGCTGCATTGCAGATGATTTACATAAAAATAAAATTTATACCCTTCCCCACAGAATAGGTTCTGGTCAGCAGAGCACAAATCAATCTGTTTGCTCCTAACTTTAAATTTCCATAAGTCATTACATAGTTCATAATCACATTGATATAACTGAATTGAATTTTCAGAGATTATTCTATGTGAGAAAGGACTCTCAGCTATTTAAGCTGCTGCTATTCAATAGATAAGGTCTGTCAAGTCTGACCTCTGTTTTACATTAAATTTCTGACCTAATTTCCATTTCTCTCTGGGATCTCATTTCCTCCAATGGAGAGGTCTTAGACATTTTCTTATTGGCCACTCTCATTTTTGCTAACACAGAGGAGTGTAAAGAAAGATGAGCTTGCAGACATGACTGAAGGGGCTGTATTGCTAATTAGTAAGAGTACAGACTTGGGGGGTCAGCCCTTCCACCCTATGAACTCCTTCCCATAATGTCACTTGCTTTGGACAGATTGCGGAGTCTTTGTAAGCTTCAACTCCCTCCTATGAATGGTAGAGATGCCTGACGTATATGCTGTTATACATGGCTGCACTCAATCCCTGAGCCATTGCTCAGCTGCAGGAATAACGGTATTATTAAAAATTTATTCTATATCTAATAATATATAATGACATATATAATCATTAACATTAATTAAGAACGTGGATCATTTGGTTCTAGAAAACATGCTTGCCATTGAGGCAAGCTTCTAGCATATTAGATAATAGAGAGCTGCCTCATTAGTACAAGTCACTAGAGCAAGGAAATTAGGAGTTTCTATAATCCTCTGAAAGGTGAGTTTGATAGTTAATTTCAGAATTCTAGAATTAGTATATAAAAAACATTTAATATTCATACCCATATCCATTCATTTTATTAATTACATCCATACCCATAGCATAATTAGAGCTAAGGAATGTCTTAATTTAAGTTTTCTTTAAGATAAACTTAGGATAGGTAAAGTTGGAAACTAGAGGTAACTAGGACAGTAGGTAAGATAACTCAGTGGGTAAAAATACTTGCTGTGAATCCCAGTGGCCTAAGTTCAGTTTCCGAAATCAACTCCTGAAAGTTGTCCTCTAATCACACATTGTGCTGGGTTTTGTACATCATTCTCTCCCATACATAGACAATAATAATAAACAGTATAAACATTATAAAGGAATAATAGACACTACTAGCTAACTCTGTTGTTACTTCTTATATGTACACTAATTGAACCCATGAGGCCTTTATTCTAATTACCTAATTATCATTTCTTAATGATTCCATCTTCAAATGTCATCATGATGGGAGCTAGATTAAACATGTGGATTTTTTGAAGGAAGCATATATTCAGAATATGCTAAACTCTTTCTCCTAAGTTTCTTATAACTTCACACATACAACATACAAATAATAACCACAAACATGCATATGAAAGTATGCATATATGTATATCTACACATTTTTATCTACAAAAATGTAAGAAACATGTATATTAACTTAAAGATATCTAAATTTAAAGCAAATTGAGTTCTATGAAACTGGGAGAAAATTCAAGCATGTATTTCTTAATATAGTTTAAATATTAGAAACACTTTGACCTAGGCCCTCATTTTTCTCTTATTTAGCTGAAGATTTCTCAGGGTGTATTTCAAATTATATTATGCATATAGAATTTCCTATAATCAGTTAAGTTTGGCAAATTTTACAAATTCCATTTCCCTACTGAAGATTACTATCACACATTAGCATAATGAAGTGTTTGCATGTTTCTGCAGCTAAGCATACCCTTCCATTTTACTCTTGCTAAGCCCAAGTTCCCAAAATATGGTATGAATGAATATGCTTGAAAATATGGCATTTTTATATTAATATGAATGTCTCTACTCTTCACTTCCTGAATTTTGTCAAAACATAGACATTCATCAGAGGCATGAAGTGCTTTTAACACAACAAAAGTACTATAAAAACAGAGCAATACCATTTTGGACAGGTGATATGCTTTAGAATTTTAGAGAGTTCCATCCATAGCTCATACTACTGCTATGTTTACATCAATGATGTCTTCAATGTTCTATTCATTTCAGAAAAGCTTCACATCAATGATTGTATTACAGGAAGCTAGGATGGATTTTAGGGTTTTGAACCCTATGAGAGAATTCCACCATATATTTATAAGATAGTATATGAGATACATAGCTAGCAGGGTTCTCATCTTGATGCAGCAATAAATTGAAATGATAACCATAAATCTTTATATTTGTTTTCTTGACTTTTTTTAGGGTATGTCATGTCTGTCACAAGGCATGCAGCCTACTTGAAGTGAGACATCAGAAAATCAAGCTGCTCACTTTCTCCTCAGTTGGTAGCATTGATGGTGCTATAGCTCAGGGTCACATAGATGGCAGAGTCACAGAGCTGTCTAATTGTCCATTGTCATTTCCATAGGAAATGTGGAGAAATTCCAGTGAATATTATACATGATATGTGGAAGAAGATGAATCTGTGATGTCCTTCCCTAAGGGGAGCAGATATCTTTTTAAATATCCTTACATTTAAAAAGTCATTTAGTGATGACATATTATGATAACTATTTTATTATCAGATACTGCTACCTAGCCTTTAAAATGAAATATTTCAGCAATCACTAGTTAGTAAAAGGTCAATATGACTGGCGTGAGAATATATGAATGTCTTTACTTTCCCAGGAAAGAGATTTGTGCACAAAATATTTTTGGATCTATTAAAATCTGTCATGGGGATTAAAGTAACATTAATAACCACATGAGACCTAGAGGGCATTTAGCTGCTGAAGAAGCAATAGAATTTACTTAATTAGTTTACTTTTTATCTTAGATGAATAAGCTTAAAGGCATCAGTTTCGTTTATGCTGTGGCAAAAGGTGATGTACACTTCGGGGAAACTGGCTCTTGATTACCATATATAATCACCTTTTTCTTAGGTAATTTTGCTTACTTTGTTGTCTGTATTCCGCAGGGACACATAAAGTGTAGTGACATGAAGAAGCTCTATTGCTAAAGCATGTAGATATATTTCATTATTCCTAAATTAGTTTTATTTCTATGGCAAGAAAGAATTCAAGCAAAAACAACTGAATTGTTTTTAATAGGGATCAAATGTTCATTCAATAAAAAAATTAGGATCAGTTTTGATTAATTGTTTGACCAAAAACGAAGCTCTGTATACTTTATTTATTTATTTTTTTTAAAATGTATGGAAGATTTTTTTCTTCATGTCCCAACTAAAGTTTCCCTTTTCTCTCTCTCCTTTCCTACTAGTCCCTGTCTCCTCTCCCATCCCCTCCTCTATTCATGCTTTCTCCTCAGAAAAGGGTAGGCCTCTCATGCATATCAACCAGCCATGTCATATCATGTTGCACTAAGAATAGACACCTCCTCTCCTATTAAGGTCAGAGGAGCCACCTAGGAAGAAATGGTACCAAAGGCAGGGAAACAGAGTCAGAGATAGCCTCTGCTCCCACTGTTAGGAGCCCCACAAGAAGACCAAGCCACACAATTGTAACATGTGTAGAGGACCTTGGTCAGACCCATATAGGCTCCCTAGTTAGCAGTTTGATGTCTTCATTGTACAGTCTAGGCTCTTGTGCAAGTCAGGCATGGTCCAGGCCCTCTCTGCTCTGTACTTCTCCTTGTAGTTCCTATTAAGATGACTGGAGAAGTACACCATAGACAGGAAGAGGAGATCTTTGACTTTTAGGTAGACATCACTCAGCTCATGTCCCTCACCATCTGTACTTTCTATTCAAACAAAGACACTTTCTTTTGGAAGTTGGTCTCTAATGCTTCTATCACCTTGGACAAGATTCACTATGAAAGCCTGACAAGATAGATATCATTCCAAGGTGGACAGTGGTCAAGAGCTGTTAACTGACATCATTCACCAACCCTCAAGAGCACACCCTGACATTTTTGGCATGGGCACTGGCTAAAATTTATTTGTGAATCACTCAACTACTAAATTAGAGAACTTGACAACTAGGTCCCATAAAATGCTAATTACAAAATTGGTGGCAGACCAAAATACGTAATAAATATATCCAGTTAAGTCATCATACTTCCAGAAGTAAAAACTAGTAACTTAAACCTTAGAAATATATTTACTGTAGCTATAAACATTAACTTCAAAGTTTTAGTTAGCAAAACTAACTTGGCTAGGTAAAAACACAAGTTACCATGATAGTATTTGGCTTCATTTATGGGTTACTTAAATAACAATTTTATAAGAAAAGGTTTAATTTTGTTTCTCTTTTGAACAAAATTAGCCACTGATATTTAATCAAATTATTCAGAACAGTATTTTGTCAAGAACAATAATGTTGACTTTACTAGGTGTTGGTGAATGGTCCTTAGTAAGAATGAAGTTTGCAAAGATTCAAAGCACAAAGTTGATTTCTACAAGGAATAATAAAAAATGTGAACCATTTACTGTGTTATAATGATTTAGAATTAAACTTGGTCTATATGAAAATAAAAGATATTGTCTTCATTCTTTCCTTTTTTGAAAGTTGGAAAAAGTACTTTAATTGGATGTGTTTGTTCTCTTGAATGGAATTGAATAAAGTTGTAGAATATCTACAATGTCATAGCAATTAATTCTGGAATTGCATACAAAACAAATATAAACAAATAATATATAAGATTACATTTCCCCTTTTCCAATAAGAGTTTTATTTAGGCATTTTATTTATTTATTTTTATTAGATATTTTCTTTATGTACATTTCAAATGTTATCCCCTTTCCTGATTTCCCTTCTGAAAACCCCCTATTCCCTCCCTCTTCCCCCTGTTCACCAACCTACTCACTCCCACTTCCGTGTCCTGGCATTCCCCTACATTGGTGGATCGAGCCTTCACAGGACCAAGGGCCTCTCCTCCCACTGATGACCAACAAGACCATCCACTGCTACATATGCAGCTGGAGCCATGAGTCCCTCCATGAGTACCCTTTGGTTGGTGGTTTAGTCCCTGGGAGCTCTTAGGGTACTGGCTGGTTCATAATGTTGTTCCTCCTATGGGGCTGCAAACCCCATAGGCACTTTAAATATCAAAAGTTTAATGTAATTCAAGAATTAGCTTGGACAAATTTTCTCAAGTTAAAAAAATATAGAGAGGTTCTAGAGGAAAGAAGAGGGAAGGGAGAAATGCAGTAATTACTTTGTAATCTCAAAAATAACATTAAAGGAGACATTTAGGTCTTAAAAGAAAACTTTGGATGGTGCCTAACATGCGATAATGTTAATTTTTAAATAAATTAACTAATATTTGGATTAAAATATTTTAATTTTTTTCATAAAAATCATTAATTTTTAGATTTCCTCTGAGCTTAAATGGCTAATATAATCAGTATTCTTCCTATAAACATAAAAATTTACATGTTTTTATAAAAACATTACTTTTAGATCTTGAGAAGTAGACCAATTAAAAGCTTTCTGCTTTTTTGTTTGTATTTCTCTAGAATACCACTTATCATAGCTTTCTCAGTGCTTAATACAAGAAAATTAAAATAAAATATATTTCAATAAAATTGGGTAATTTAGATTTTTCAATATGTGCACTTTTAAAAACATTCATATATAAAGACATACAATTTGAATTTATACATAAAAGTAACTGCTGCATACATAAAAGGGAATTATCTGATTTAGTTAGATACTTTGCAAATATACAGAGCATTTACATAGCTGCATATTTTTAACCTCAAGGTTGTGAGTGATTATTGTAATTGGTTTGACTTCTATTGAAGTAATTAGATTACAGTGATGCAATTTCACATGTGTGTGTATTTAGAAAATAATTTTAGCATTTGACTTCCTCATGGATAATATCATCATTTTAGTCTGAGTTTTGCTTGTAAAAGTAGGAACTCAGGTCAAGATCTATTAATAAACTTATTGCATGCTGCCTGTTGTATCATGCTGTCTTGAGAACATCAGTTTATTCTGAACTGTTATGGCCACCCAATCAACTTAAATACATACACAGATTAAAGAATATATTTTCTATCATTCTATCAGTGGAGTATTGAGTCCTGCGTAATACCGAGAATGGTAGTTAAACACCTGAGATTTATCATTAAATTAAATGATGGATTAGTTCTACTATATACATTGTCATTAAATCTTATTAACATGAAAGGATTGTCTAATTAGTAACTGGATATTTCATAAGAAACTTGGATCGATTTATCAGTTGTTTTTATGACTGACTTATTTCACAACTTCAGAGATGTGTGTCTGATGTGGAAAAGAAAGGAGGAAAGAACTTAATTTTTTTTTTGAGAAAATCTATTGCTTTAATAACTGCTGTGTTTGAAAATCCTGACAGCCAGTTTCCTTATTCAAGAACATTTATTCCCACATGTTTTGTGGCCCCAATGTATAAAAATTACCTATTGGAAGAGTTATTGCTTCAGGCAGTAATGAGACCATAAATCTGTTAGTTTCCCTTAAGGTCTCTGAAAACACACAAAAGTTGTTGGATTGTTTTCTAAAAAAGTGTAAAATCATCATTTTTGTTGATATTCATTTAAATCAGGGACGTTTTATCACTTGGGACAGAATTTCTTTGAAATTAACTAAATCATGAGGTCTCCAATCCCTAGCAGTTGGGGATGCTTTGCTTAAACAAAACAATTATGTTCTTAATAATAAGATATCTTGACAAAGGCTATCGTCCAAAGTGCTATTTTGTGGAGCTTGCATTTAGAGATCTCATGAATTCTACATAGGTGAGAAGAATCTACCACCAACTTGTCCAGTAACTAACAGACTTCTGGTAGAGATGATGAGGCCAGTACATAGGTGTCGTGCACATTTCTCATTACTGCTCCTCAGTTTCTATATTAAAGGACAGATATTGTCATCAGTAAAAAGGAGAAAATTACATTATTGACAAAAGTAGGAAGATAGGAAAAGCAACTCAACACATGGAATTAAATCTCATTGGAAATTATATTTGACTTATAATTAGGAAAACTAGCTCCTATGCTTTCTGAACTTTCAAAGTTGTAGAAAACTGAGACCTGTCTAAACCTGTATTATCACAGATTTAAAAAAAAAAAAAACTAGGAAAAGATATTATGTACCAAGTAGATTGGTTGCCTTACCCTGGCTTGTTGACTCTGCTGCAATAAAATTTCAAACTTTTTCTTTAACTGGTTCTCTTGCTTTCAAATTTATTACCATTTTGAATAAGCCTCCAATCTCCTGTCCAAGAGTTTCTTCACTGTAGTAGTTCAGAGGACGTTCCAAATTGTGTTTAAAACCCATCATTGCAGGCTTATTTTAAGTGGTTCACAGATTAATTTAATCTCATATCCTTTTAGAGGCAGGGGTTGAGAATGTAGCTCAGTAGTAGAGCACATGTTTGGCATATGCAAAAGCTCTATTGTCAATACTCAGCAGATCCAACATTATACTAATTCTGTTGTTAGCAACTAACAACATAAAAATAGTATGCATAAAGAGAAATTTAATATTTATTGAGAATCATATTTACTCAAAATTAATTTCTTAATACAATCTTATGAAGTAACATTAGAAAACAGAGATTTACAGGTTACTGGATTTTCACAAGGAATGGTACACATAGTGGTCTAAAGATGGAATTTGAATTTTTGCTTGTTTTGAAACAGAAGGCAGTGAATGCTAATTGTATCACACCATGTTTCCTTTGGGAGTAACAGTTTCTGGGAGTGCAGTTTCAGGATTGTTGAAATTTTGTTAATTTTTGCAGCTCTTTTTCCAGATTAGATTTTTCTCCTGGCCCTCAGGACAGACTTCAAGAAATAATATGCATAGTCTACAAAATTTGCAAGATCTTTTTATTACTTTGATTTCTGAGTGTTTTTGTTATCAAAACCATATTATAATGAAAAGTTTTCAATTAGAAAGATTGTATTCATATCCATTTTTGAATGGGCTAATTTAACTTATTTATTTGTTGTTATTTATATTACTTATCAATTTTGTCTCTAAAGAATACAAATCACAAAAATAATCTACTTCTAATAAAGAACAGACTAAATACCACTTTCAAAAAATTTAAACTTAAAGAATGTCAAGTTTTTTCTTACTATCTATAAATCTATCATCTATGTATGTATGTATGCATATATGTATATATATGTATATATGTATCTGTCAATTACCAACATTATGATCTTCATCATCTATATCTATGTATATTTATTTATTTGTGTGACTGAGTTAGTAAGACTGCTTTACAATTGGTAGTCTCTCTTTTATTAAGAAATAGATGGAGTTTCACTTAAAATTGCATAAAAGTCTAATTAAAAGTTCCTTGATACCCTATCAACCTAATATCAGCTAACCTTTGGAGTTATTATACCCCTATGCCACTTGGGGTATTAAATAGATGATTGTGCACCTATTCAACCTAGAAATGTTTCTAATCAATGAGAGCCACGAAAGGTCACCAAGCATAGGTCCTCTTATCTTTTGGATCCTCCCTGCTAAGTGTGAATGACAGCACCAGGTTAAGGCTAGGATGCTCATGATGTTAGTTCCTATCATCTCAAGAAGGGGAAGCTGTTCCTGAGTAGAAGAAAGCAGGTGAGGCAAACATTGTGTTGTTGGACAAACCTACATACAGGACAAAGATGTGGATGGTGAATTTGAATTAATGCTGACATTCCAATGGTTCTAGGGATTTTTGTTTTTAAAGAAAATCTTGAGGAGAAAGTGGGGAAGGGCATCAAATATATGGGCACAGGGGAAATTTTCCTGGACAGAATAGCAATGGCTTCTGCTCTAAGATCAAGAATTGACATATGGGACCTCATAAAATTACAAAGCTTCTGTAAGGCAAAGAACACTGTTAATAGGACAAAACAGCAACAAACAGATTGGGAAAAGATCTTCACCAATACTACATCTGATGGAGGGCTAATATCCAATATATACAAAGGACCCCAGAAGTTAAGACTACAGAGAACCAAATAACCCTATTAAAAAATTGAGTACAGAGATAAACAAAGAATTTTCAACTGAGAAATATCAAATGGCTGAGAGACACCTAAAGAAATGTTCAACATCCTCAATCATCAGGGAAATGCACATCAAAACAAACCGGAGATTCCACCTCACACCAGTCAGAATGGCTAGGATAAAAAACTCAGGTGACAGCAGATGCTGGAGAGGTTGTGGAGAAAGAGGAACACTCCTCCATTGTTGGTGGGATTGCAAGCTGGTACAATCCCTCTGGAAATCAGTCTGGCAGTTCCTCAGAGAATTGGACACAATTATTTTTTCTCTTTTGTTAGTCACTACTCTGCCTCTCTCCAAGTTCCTGCTAACAGCTACTCCAGCCTCCAGAGACCAAAGATGAAGATGTTGATTGGGCCACGAGATACTGGCAAACTGAGGGAGTGGTTTTTGCCTGCCTGTTTGATTCCATGTAGTGATATAATACACTTTGGGCATGTAGCAGAATCATGGCTCAATCCCACTTTTTATTTATTCTTCTAGCCATCCAATTCCCTTAATTTCTTCTAGGCTCCTTCTCTTCCAGAAGACCGGTTCATATGTAGCTGAAGGAGGCTGCTACAACCAAACCCAGACACTATTGTGGATGCCAAGAAGTGCTTGTTGAAAGGAGCCTGATATAGCTGTCTCCTGAGAAGCTTTGCCAGAAATTGACAAATACAGAGGTGGAGGCTCTCAACTTGTCCCTGGACTGAGCACTGGGTCCCCAAAGGACTGAAGGAACTGAAGTGGTTTGCAACCCCATAGGAAGAACAACAATATCAATCAACCAGTACCCCCAGAGCTTCTAGGGACTAAGCCACCAACCAAGGACTACACATGGATGAACTCAGCCCCAGCTGCTTATGTAGCAGAGGATGGCCTTGCCAGGCAACAGTGGGAGAAGAGGCCCTTGGTCCTGTGAAGGCTCAATGGATGCTCCAGTGTAGGGGAATTTGAGGGTGGGAAGGTAGGAGTGGGTGAGTGGGTGGGTGGGTTAACACCCACATAGAAGCAGGGGGAGGGGGAATGGGATGGGAGTTTCAAGGGGTTGGGAACTGTGAAAGGGAATAACATTTGAAATGTAGATTAAGAAAATATACAATAAAAAAAGAAAAAGAAAATCTTAATTATTCAATTTTACTAAAGATGATCCAGGAGCCAGATTCTGGGAGTAAAAGCCTATTAGTTCAGAAGGAGAGATAAAGCACTCAGCTAAACTTCCCTGTCATCTCCCCAAATATTCTCCTTCTCTGTGCTGTCTCAAAAAACCTTTTGAACTGACTGTCTCTCCTTTTTACTCCCTCTAAATCTCTCATGACTTGTTCTTACTCTGTTTTTTTTTTTCCCTATGCTTATTCCCTGTCAACTGGATGCTGCAGCCTCTTGTCCTACAGTTGACTTCCTTTAATCCTGTTTACAATTACCAGAAAACTCTGGGAAGCGTTTGTTATGGCTGGGTCACACTACAACTAGGAAGTCCCAGTAAATCACTGGTGGTTTGAATACTTGGCTCTAAGGACTGGCACTGTTAGGAAGTGTGGCCTTATTAGAGGAGCTATGAACTTGTTGGAGAGAATGAGTCCATTGGTAGACTTGGAGGCTTTCCATGGTCAAATTCTATCAGTGAGAAGAGAACCCCTCTTGCTGCCTACCTGGTGATCCCACACTCCTGGCTGCCTTTAGCTTATAATATAGAACTCTCAGCTACTCCAGCATCCTTCTATGTCACCATGCTTCTTGCCATGATGACAATGGACTGAACCTCTGAAACTGTAAGCTAGCCCAATTAACTGTTTACTTTTATATGAGTTGCCTTGTTCATGGTGGCTCTTCATACCAATAAAACCCTAAGACAATAACACACAATCTCTGGTTTCACAGTGTGATAAAATATTCTATAGAAAGGATATTTCTTCCTGTTTCATTCTTCTCACTCTCAGAGATTAGAAAGCTGGTATTAATGGATCTAGTGCCCTTGTATCTCATGGTAACAAGATCTAGAGAAGACATCATGCCTTTTGTTCCCTGATAGAAACCAAGTTTGAGAGCAGTATTAGGGCCCAGTACAGTTCTGATGGAGTCTTGGAACATATCCTAGTTGTTTATCTCTTCAAGTCTGAGGGATAGAACCACATTACCTATTCCACAGGCCTGCAAGCTCTTCCAGCTTTTGCACTCCTCATGTTCTTACTCCTCAGATGCCAGCTATAACAAGTCCAGAGACCTTCTACACTCTAAGATGGCTACCTATGTACTCAGCCCCATTCAGTTACTTCATGAAGAGACTATGTGTGCCATCTCCATGAATTGCATCAAGGATCTCATGTCTATTGTATATGGCCACAGTTATTTGTGAGGAGATGTCCTCAGATGTGTGACAGGGAAGATGAGGAAGTAGGAGAGGAGGACTTGGTGAGGGGTAGGGACCATTGGTGAAAGGGATAACTCTATTAGAGAAGAATTGTTTCAGAACCAAGTGTATGGTGAATTTAGGGTTGATAACTAACTTAGGTAAGGTCTTATTTCTTTTTCAAGACCAAATTTATCTATGTTATTTAAGGGAAAATGTGACAAATTCTTAATAACATGGAATGATGTATTCTGCCTTTGTAATGTCCACCCCCAATAGCTGTGGTATAAATAGATTTCATATTATCTCTTAGTCTTCACTTGAAAAATTCAAGATGAGTTTTGTGAAACTTATAGTTGGATTGTTTTGACTAAAAAGTCTATAAATAATATATAGTCTAGAAAATCTTAAAATATAAAACTTAACTACAACTGTTATCTACAGCACAAAAATATTTTTCTCTTTTATTGTATATAATTGGGATAAAATAGTATAAAATTTTGATTGAATATTATGTGTGTATTGTGACTTCTACATTAATCAGGAAGGAAAAGTTTTTAATGACATGGTTATACCAAAATAATTGTTTGCTTCTAAAATTAAAATTCCTTGAGACATTTGAACAAGAAGAATCCTAATGTTCATGAGGCTAATTTATTTATCAGTAAACAGAGTTATAATTTCTCATCCTCATTCTAGTCATCTCAATAGCCAGGCAGATCAAGTAGATATGAGAGTAAAAATGTAGCTGCTTAGGGAGCTTCAGGAACATAGGATTTTCTTCCATGTTGTCATTTATTAAAGATTATGCAATGAGAAGATATATCAATTAAAATGTACCAAATATATTAAACTCTTTTAAATACTGAAATACCCAAACTACAACATATTGTAATTACTCAAAACATATTAAAATGCTTCAAAATATTGATTTTTGATGTTTCATTTTACTATCTCTATTCTAATATCACATTATCTAAAAAGTTATTCTTTTACTACTTTATAGAGTTTCACTCTTAAACCAAATAGAAAATGAGTGCAAATTAGCTGATATTACACATTTGATTTCATTGAACCACTGGTTTTCTACTGTGTCAAGGGATCTGTTGAAAAGCTTTATGTGGTTATAAGCCTGAGTCAGTATTCACTAAGAATTGGCCTCTCATCAAAGGAAAGCTGGCTTGGTAAATCCGTGGCGATTTTAAAGACTATGCCTTAACTTAGAACCTTACACTTCCCTATCTTTGCTTCCATATCAGTAAAAGATTACAGAGGATTCCCCTCAGTTTACAATGCTTTTGACTATAGCTTACTTTCATTGATTATTATTAAGGATATCTAGAGTATTTTTCCAAGAGATTAGGAACTAACTAGTCAACGCTTCAAGGAAGAGATAGTCATTTCCCTGACTATTGTCATATATGGCTTACTTTATGCAATCATCCTTTGATGGTTGAAAAATAACTAAAAACCCTACACACACACACACACACACACACACACACACACACACTATTGGGTCTTGGTATTTTTTTAACTTTGACTTAAATTTTCATACTCTAATTTTTCATATTTGACATAATAAAAACTTATGTCCTTGTACACATTCAAGTTCATATGACCAGTAATAATTAAAATGCTACCTTGAGGCATAGATTACTACAACTAATTTATTAGTAACTTCATTTAACTAAATCAGGACTAATTTTTAGAGTTTAATTTAATAGAAGAAAAAGCAATTTTAATAATAATTTCAGGCTGCGTTGAATACTCACCATTTGTCTTACATGAAACAATGTATTCATTTAAAATTTAATTTAATTTATTTATTTGTCTTTCATACATTTCAGCTATAGTTTCCCATCCCTCCTCTCCTCCCAGTTCCCCACACCTTTCCTCTTCTCCAGATCCAGGAGAAGGCCTACTAGCTATATCAACTGAATTCATCATAACAAGATGCATTAAGACTAGGCACATACCCTTATAACATTTAGAGCAAAAAAAAATCAATAGTGAGTTTGTAATTCAATTGTACTTTCTTCAATTAAGATTTTGGTTTTAGAACAAATGAGCAAATTTTCAAACACCTATAAGTGTGCCCCTTTAATGTGTATATGCCATAACTTCAAAATGTGTGAGTTTAGTAATGGACATTGGGCAAGTACCCATTCCATGAGACAACTCAGGCTTCTATAGAAGATGTTTACACCCAGGTCTTTAAATCTGACACAGCAAGGACATCAGCTACCTAAAGAGTCAGACAGTGGCCAGAAGCTGGGAAAAGGAATCAAAGTTTCTTGTACTTTGTTCAATGTTTACCTGATACTAGATGCAGATGTTGCACTCATGTTCCAACAAGTAAGTAAAGTCCACAGTCAAAGGAGCTTCATATATTTTTCATAAATGGTTGACAATTTGAGATACAAATAATTCACCCATTTTAATATGTCACAGGGTGATTTCTCAGGTAATGCCTCCTAAGGATCCTTGTGGAGGATATACTCAAAATCTTTGCTCCAGACAGTAGAGCTCTGAGACAGACTTCATTCTGACTTTATTCTGTGAATCTCTCTCTCTTTTTTATTTAAATTGCCTAACCTCTGACTTTATTTTTCTTCATAAAACCATCAGAGTTCTTTTTCAAAGGGTCTTATGATAATCAAATAAAAGTGAGCTGTGGCACTTACTGAAAATACAGGGCTCTACCCCAGAGCATATGGTCCTGCTGACAAGCGTGCCCAACCCTCCTTGCACACAGCTTTATGTATTTACTCAAAAATATATTTTAGTAACTATTTGAGAATTTTATATAATAAATTTCTTTTACATATTGCAACAAATAACTCTAAACTGTTTAGGTTATTCTTTAATTTGGATTTTTTATTTATCTCTTCCTCTAATTAGTTCTGTACTTTACCATGAGAAAATTATACAAGTCATGTTGGAGCTATGAATCAAGCTAATAGTATATAATAATCTTAAAGGAAAAATTTCAAAATGCTGACAAAACAGTCAGTGTATAAAATGTTAATTTAAGTGTTACTGTCATTTTGAATTGTAAAAGCAACTCTCTTGGACTGTTTGTGCTTAAAGTGTTTTGAGTGAGTGCCTGTATGCAGAGAAAATTTATTTTCATACTTTTTTTATAGGACACTATTTATATCTTCCTAGTTTTCCAGCGGCAATATTTATTTTTACTCATTCAGGGAATGCTCTACCTGAATCTCTCACTTCTAGAAGCTAATATATTATCAAGCTCAATTAAGATATAGTCTTTATAATATGGGTTATCTTGAAAGAATAATATTTTATATGGACAATGCAGTCAATTTATTTCTTTAAAAAAGTTTTCATTGTTTTTTTTGTGAATTTCATATCCTGTACCCCAATCCTACTCATCTCCCCATTTCTCCATATTTATCTTCTGCTCTTGCAACCTCCCTGCAACCTTCCCCCAATATCTCTCTCTCTGTCTCTCTGTCTCTCTGTGTCTCTCTGTGTCTCTGTCTCTGTCTCTGTCTCTGTCTCTCTCTCTCTCTCTCTCTCTCTCTCTCTCTCTCTCTCTCTCTCATCTCTCCATGGAAGATACAGTGTGTCACATTATTCCACAAAGTATAACCTTTTGTCCCAACAGTTTTTTATTGTTTCTTTGTTTTTGCAAATGTTTGTTGCAGTGAGTCATTGCTCACTGCTTGAGCCCTATGGCTTCTGCTACACTATCAATATTGGATTGTCACTGACAGTTCTCTGGGATAGCCTATTGCTGCCCTGTGTTGTGATGATCTTACAGCTTTGGTTCTGGAGGACCAGCTCCTTCACAATCCCCAACATTTCAAAGATGGGTGTAGATGTTTGCATAGGTCAACTCAAAGTCTTGGGGGTAGCTGACAGCTCTCCCACCATCATGCCAGGAGGGACATCTCTTCTTCACCTGGAAAATGTGAGCAAGTCCTTCAGCACTGCTCAGGCGAGGGACGGGGACAGCTCTTTTGCTTCCATGTCCAGTTCACTGGTGTCCTTGCCAGTAGTGGGGCACTGCTACTGCTGCCCAGGCAAGTTGCAGGGACAGCTCTTCCAAGTACAATGCATAATTTTCTGGAAAACCACATCTATGATTCTGACAATCCGGGTATGACCTGCAAAGCTGTTGCAACACAGAGTTCAGACTGACCAGAAAAAAAGAATTCGCATGTGTGAGAAATAAGGTTTTAACATAAATGGGTGGCTGTAAATGGTGGTAATGGTATAATTTGTGATTTTTTTTTCTTTTCTTTCTTTTTTTTTTTAATTTTAGATATTTT
>NW_022196904.1:82538014-82552743 GCF_008632895.1 Mastomys coucha
GGTGTTAGATGTTCTTAGTGTCTCTGGCTAGAGCTTGTCCTGTCCCTGCTGCCCTGCAAGTCCCCTGGACTCGTGGGGCCTGTTCCTCTGTCACTCAGAAGCTGAGAGGATCGTGTCCCTGCAGCCCTGCGGCTCCCCTGGGAGTCATGGGGCTTGTGTCTCCAGGCTGGCTTCTCAGGTCTCAGAAACTCACCCAAGAGAAAATGGTGGATCCCGCCTGGATCTCTGGCTTAAGATGCTCTCTGGAGGTAGGCCCTCCACTTGCAGGGAAGGAGCAGAGGAGGACGCTGAACCTCCTCTGTCTCTTGGAAGCTGAGAGGATTGTGTCCCTGCTGCCCTGTGGCTCCCCTGGGAGTCCTGGGGCTTGTGGCTCCAGGCTGGCTGCTCAGGTCTCAGAAACTCACCTGAGACACAATGGTCATAATTTGTGATTTAAGGTAGTGCCATTTTACAGTTTCCTAAATTAATTATATTCAGAATTTGTGGTTCAGAGACAAAGCTGTGAACCTTAGATCAATAATTAAAACATGGCCCAAATACTGACTGTCTCGGTCTCTCTAAACCACTTATATATTCTCCACTTTTATTTCATGACAAAATGCAGTTATTTTCTTTAAACTTATTTTATATCAAATAAAAGAGAGATGTTATAACTAAAAACAATACACAAATATGATAATTTTATTAATTCTCATCCATTAGTTATCAAATGATGAATGGCTAAAACATTTTAAGTTAGCCAGAGAATTTCTATACTAGGTCTAATTGCTTAAGACGCATTTTTTTAAGAGACACATTATGACACTTGTGATTGTAGCTTTTTGTAGCTGTTTCGTTTTTCCTTTATAAAATTTGATTAAAACACAATTACATTATTTGCTTCCTTGGTCTCCTCTAACCTACTGTCCCTTTGATAATCCTCCGTCCTTTCTAGATTCAAGACCTCCTTCTTCTTAACTATTGCTACATTCATACACACTTAAATATATAAATACATAAATACATATAGATATGTATATTTATATACACATATAACATATAAATATAACCTGTTTAATTAATTTAGTATTGCTTGCATGTGCCTAGGGCTGACCACTCAGTTTTGGATAACCAAGAAAGGGGTTCATTAGTGGGAAAACCTACTTCCCCTTTCTCAGCAGTTTTAAATTGCTTGTGACTCTTGGGGTAGGAGCAAGGTTCTGTGAAACTTCTTTTATACAATGAGGTCTCAACTTTTGTTAGAATTTCTCATATCTTCTTTAGGCAGTGATGTTGACAGGATTTTATCAGTATAGTTTTCCTATCCTAGTAACTAGGGAAATCTCACAACAGATTTTCTGGTCCTCTGGCTTGTCTGATCTTTCTGACTCCTCTTCCATGATGTTCTTTCTTAGCTTAGCAAGCAGTAGTTGTGTTGTGCATACATAAGTTAAGACGGGGCTCCTTATAGTCAGTTTGCATTTTGACTAGTTTTTGTTTACTATTGACTGCTGCTGCAAGACGATGTGAGATCTACACTTACTTGTGGATATAATTAGTGTTCAGAATACAGTTGGGAACTATATTGGTTTAAGAAAGTAGTCATGAATAGTTGTTTAGGCTTACAGTTTCAGACAATACTTACTGTGAAATGGGGGTCTTGCATCTAATCACACAGCTATTGGTTATATCACAATATAATCATTACTACTTCACCTTTAGTGATATCTTGCCATGCTGGTGATTGTTCATAGATATCACAGCTGTGTAGAAATATTAATTGCTTTCTTCCCTTACCAACATACTCATCATCTTCAGGAACCATGACAGACAGTCATCAGGGAAGAGGTTATCAGGACAGATCCAGCTCAAATCCTCAAAATGTTAATTTCAAAGGACATTGTTACTTCAGTAACACAGACTTACTTTCGACTTCTGGCAGAAAAGTAGTATCAATAATATTAATTTATATTGTTTTAGGAGTCTCTTGGATTCCCCTCATTAGCAGCTTAAAATGAGGTTCCTGATGTGCAGTATTTGGGGGTTTTGTTAGATAGTGTATGTCTCCTGAGGGGAGTATTATCACCAAACTAGTATAATTTCATTGTGTGAGTGTGTGTGTGTGTGTGTGTGTGTGTGTGTGTGTGTGTGCGTGTGTGTGTAAAACATTCTGGAGGCACTAGAAAGATTCCCAGGACTGGGATTCCAGGATACTAGGTGGCTTGGATTTTCTCTGGAGTGATAGCACCAAATATGGATGGGTCTCAGGGGTTGCCCACCCTGAGGTTTTCCAGAACACAATGAACTTCTCTTGCTTCTATTCCTACCATCCCAGAGGTTCCTGATGCCTCTGCCCTCAAACAAAACAAAACAAAACAAAAGTATAGAAAGTTGCCTGAATCTGTTGCCTCTGTTTGTGAAACATTCTGAATAAGATACTTATAAAAGGCTAGGCATGGCCCTAATTCCTTCATCAAGGATCCATATGAGAAGTCACCTGAACACCTAGTTTAACTATGGTGGCTACCCTCTGATTATCTTTAATTGTCTACTTTTCTGTGAGTATCCATCCTTTTGTCAATTCTGATCATTGGAGAACAGATCTAAAATGGGAAGGGAAGGGAAAAGTCCCAAGACACTGTTGAAGTGATTGTTGAAACACTTCAAGGAGGGTTTTATTGTGTACAAGGATGGATATGGTGTTCTTTTCTCATCAAGAAAACTCCAGCCTGTGAAACTGATAGGCCCTGATTTGTAGTCAGTTGACCCTTACTTCAAAGGGTCTGTGAACCCCCAGATAATTCAGGCAGTCTTGAATGTGGGGATCAAATATTCTGTCTACCCTGAACACTATCCCTATATTGACCAGTGGCTTTCTCTGGTGCTAGAACCACGCCCCTGGCTTAAAATCTATGCCCTCTTGATGAGAGTCTGAATTTTCTTGGTTCAGCAGGTTACCCAGAGAAATGCATAAACAGTAATAATACAGTTTTAAGAATCTTTAAAATATCCTAGTGGAATCTATAAAAATAAAATATATCTGCTCTTAACATGAACTTTTAAAATTAAGAATACCTGATCTTTATAACTGTATAGGCATATATAATTGCATATTTTCATTAAGTTAAAATAAGAATGTAATTTTTTCTTTAGAATTTTGAGTCTTCTTTTTTGTTTTTATTTTTATTGGATATTTTATTTATTTACATTTCAAATGCTATCCCCTTTTGCAGTTACCTCCCTCTGCTTCCATGAGGATGTTCCCCCACCCAACCACCCATTCCCTCCTTCTGACACTGGCATTCCCCTATACTAGGGCACTGAGCCACTGGACCAAGGGCCTCTCCTCCTATTGATGCCTCACAAGGTCATCCTCTGCTCCATATGTGACTGGAGCCATGAGTCCCTCCATATGTACTCTTTGGTTGGTGGTTTATTTCCTGGGAGCTCTGGAATGGGGTCTGGTTGGTTGATATTGTTGTCCTTCCTATGGGTTGTAAACCCTTTCATCTCCTTCAGTCTTTTCTCTAACTCCTCCATTGGGGACCCTTTGCTCAGTCCAATGGTTGGCTACAAGCATCTGCCTCTGTATTTGTTAGGCTCTGGTAGATCCTCTCAAGAGACAGCTGTATCAGGCTCCTGTCAGCAAGCACTTCTTGGCATCTACAATAATGTCTTGGTTTATTGTCTGTATATGTAATGGATCCTCAGATGGGGCAGTCTCTGGATGGCCTTTCCTTCAGTCTCTATTCCACACTTTGTCTCTGTATTTCGTTCCTTGAGTATTTTGTTCTCTATTCTAAGAAGGAATCTAGCATCCACATTTTAGTCTTCCTTTTTCTTGAGTTTCATGTGGTCTGTGAATTGTAACTCAAACAAATCGGTAGCCTTCCTCTACTCAAAGAATAAACAGGCTGAAAAAGAAATTATGGAAACATACTTCACAATATCTATCACAAATAACATAAAATACCTTGGTGTGACTCTAACAAAGCAAGTGAATGTACTGTATGACAAGTACTTCAAGTGTCAAAAAAAGAAATCGAAGAAGATCTCAGAAGATGGAAAGATCTCCCATGCTCGTGGATTGGCAGGATTAATATAGTAAAAATGGCCATCTTATTGAAAGCAATATACAGATTCAATCAAATCCCCACTGAAATTCATACTCAATTCTTCAGTGGGTTAGAAAGAGCAATTTTCAAACTCATTCTGAATAACCAAAAACTCAGAATAGTGAAAACTATTCTTAACAATAAAACAACTTGTGGGGGAATCACCATCCTTGACCTCAAGCTGTACTACAGAGGTATAGTGATAAAAACTTCATGGTTTTGATACAGAGACAGGCAGGTAGATGAATGGAACAGAATTGAAGACCCATAAATGAACCCACACACCTATGGTCACTTGGTCTTTCACAAAGGAGCTAAAACTATCCATTGGCAGAAAGACAGCATTTTCAACAAATGATGCTGACTCAACTTGCAGTCTGCATGTAGAAGACTCCACATAGATCTATTCTTATCTCCTTATACAAAGCTCAAGTCCAAGTGGATCAAGGACCTCCACATAAAATGAGATACACTGAAACTAATAGAAGAAAAGATGGGGAAGAGCCTCAAACACATGGGCACAGGCGGGGAACTTTCCTGAAATTTCCAAAGATCAACAATAGACAAATGGGATCTCATAAAACTGCAAAACTTTTCTAAGGCAAATGAGCTCATTAATAGGAGAAAACAGCAATAAACAGATTGGAAAAAGATCTTACCAATCCTACATCTGATGGAGGGCTAATATCCAATATAAACAGAGGACCCAAGAAGTTAGACTCCAGATAATCAAATAACCCTATTAAATATGGGTTACAGAGCTAAACAAAGAATTCTCAACTGAAGAATATCGAATGGCAGAGAGGCACCTAAAGAAATGTTCAACATAGTAAGTCATTATAGGGAAATGCAAATCAAAACAACTCTGAGATTCCACCTTACACCAGTCAGAATGGCTAAGATCAAAAACTCAGGTTACAACAGATGCTGGCAAAGATGTGGAGAAAGAGGAACACTCCTCCATTGTTGTGATTGCAAGCTGGTACATCCACTCTGGAAATCAGTCTGGCGTTTCCATAGAAAATTGGACTTAGTATTAACTGCGGACTCAGGTATACCACTCCTGGGCAGATACCCAAATGATGCTCCAACATATAACAAGGACACATGCTCCACTATGCTCATAACAGCTTTATTTATAAATATCCAGAAGCTGGATAGAACCCAGATGTCCTTCAACAGAGGAATGGATACAGAAAATGTGGTACACAATGGAGTACTACTCAGCTATTAAGAACAATGAATTCAAGAAATTCCCAGGCAAATGGGTGGAACTAGAAAATATCATCCTGAGTGAGGTAACCTAGTCAGAAAAGAATACACATGGTATCCATTCACTGCTAAGTGGATACTAGCCCAAAAGCTCAGAATACCCAAGATACAATTCACAGACCAAAAGAATATAATTTCAATAAAATTCAATAAAATTCATTCTCCCATGAATCAATATGTAACAAATATATGAGGCTAGAGATGTACCTCTATTAGAATAATTATCCAGCATGCTTGAACCCCTGGGTTCATTCCCTACTACTATATGAAATCATAAAGCCTAATGTGATGGTGTGGTGATTTGAATGAAAATTGCCCCCATAAGCTCCTAGGGAATGGTACAATTAGAAAGTATGGGCTTGTTGAATGAAATTTGAGTGGGTTTTGAGGTTTCATATGTTCAAGCCATATCTAGTCTTGCTGCTTTTGGACCAAGATGTAGAACTCATGTTTTTTCTCCAGCACCATTTCTCATTTCTGCCTGGATTCTGTCTTGATTTCTCCCATTATAATAATGGACTAAACTTTGGAATTGTAAGCCACCCTCAATTAAGTGTTTTTCTTTTTAAGAGTTGTCATGGTCATGGTGCCCCTTTGTACCAATCAAACCCTAAGACAGATGGCTCATGTTTTTAATTTCATCATTCATAGGGTGGAGGCAGAAGAGTTAGAAGTTTAAGGTTATTCTTGATTGTATTATGAGATTGATATTAAATTAACATGGGCTATAAGTGAGTGGGCCTGATTTTTAAAAAAATGACTTTAGGAAAGAAAGAGGGAAATAAGGAGATGGGTAGAGATACAGATGGTCAGAGATAGGGTGAGAATGTTATGAAAAGATACTAAATATGGCTAATTACATGGAAATGCAAATTTAAAACAAGGAGGTACCATTTAACTCATGAAAGAAAAAAAGCTAGACATAAAAGGATGACAATAAAAATTGGCAAAACATCAGTTCTTAAATAGTTCTGGTGGAATGTTAGATAAATAGTTGTCTTGGGCAACTGGGAATTTATGAAACAAAAATCTTACTCAAATAACTCCATTCACACATGTTACTTTTCAAGGAGAAATGATAATATGCATTAATAAAACAACTCTGTTAAAATATTTCCAGCAGCTTCCTTCTATTAAAAAAAAAACAAACAAAAAGGATAATGTTGCAAGTGTTCCTTAGTATAATAGAGAAATAATTGTAACTTGTTTGCATATCTGTGATTTATTTGAAGTTTCAAGAAAAAAGTCTTAGTAACAGAAGAAAAATTTACTGTCCCTAGAAAGAATGTTGATGTTATCTAAAGAAGAGGAATTGGTTTGTTTTTCAAAGCAAAATGCCCAAGATAATAAAGTTCGAAAGATAGAAGGATTTTAGTTTTATTTGGACACTGTAGTCCAAAACATGTTAAAATTTCATCTATGTAGATACTAAGCATTTAACACATCAGCCTTTGAGGGGCATTACCAATGCAGAGGGTAAAGGGAGCTGGGCTGATTACAGTCTCAACTATTGGATAGATGATGGGTTTTTCAACACCCAGCAGCTTTTGCACTTTGGACCACTGCATTTTATAATAAATAAGTTACCAAGTCAGTAAATCCACAACAAATTACAAATTTACTCTGTCACTTGCTACCGCATTTTTAAATCTTTCTGTCCCCTCCTTTTAAAATCTTAACCATTAATTTTTGAGAATTTTCCAGTTTTAGCCTCAATTAATGAAGTAATAACACTTATCTGCTCATTGTTATAGCCTGAATAGCATTTATAATACTTAGCATACAACATGTGTATAATAGTTTTCTAGTTAATTGAATCTGATTAAAATTTCATGTCTATTTAATTAGACATTTAACTAAATTGTGATTCAGACCTCTCATCTCTTATTGTGATTACAGTGATTTAAGATTAAAAAGTATTAAGGAATGGAGAAATAGCTCAGTGGCTAAAATCATGTACTGCTTTTCCAGAGGGTCACAGTTTAGTTCCAACACATACAAATGCACAGCTCACAAGCAGACTTTACTGTAGTTCCAGGGACTCTGTCACCTTCTTCTGTTCCCCATGAACACCTGGGTTCATGTATGCAAACGTACACATAGATGAACTCATCATTAAAAATAAAATAAATCTGTAAAAATTAAAAATACTAAATATTTGTTCCCTATTCCTGCGTATAATTTATGTTTCTTTCTGTTTTCACAAACATTTGTAAAACTGAAGTTTTAGTTTTTTGGTTGTGAGCCTAGCCTTTAACGGCTGAGCCATCTCTCCAGCCCAGAAGTTTTAGTTTTTTATGAAGTGATCTCTCCTAATCACTTGTATTTTTCAAATATATTTCTGTGCTTACTTAGGTTCTCAAGTATAACACAGTTTCTAACCTAGTGATGCTTATGAATGGAAAGACAATTATCAGTATTTTATCATTCTTTATGTGCTACACTATAAAGTTGTGAGATAATTTTAATTTAGGATACTTCTAATGTGCTTAGAAAAATACTAGCAAATTTATATTATCACATTTAGGAAGAAAACAAAATGATTATCAATATATCTTGCCACTGAATATTAGAATTAGGAGAAAACATTAAATTATGGGTAAAGATAAGAGGTACCTTATGGATCAGTTATTTTAACTTCTCATTCCAGAGCCTCAAAATAGAGGGGTAATTGGATGTTAGGAACTTATCTTGGGTCATTGCCAAGAACAGTAGACACTGATAACCATGGGTCATCTTTCTTGCCCCTGAAAGTTTCTAAAACTCAATCACAAGAACAAAGACAGAAACCAAGACAGAAAAGAAAAAGCCCAGCAACTTTACTTCACTCAAAAAATATTGCTTACTACAGAATATGTCAAATGTGATGGTTGAATGCTGAAATTCACAAATTTTAGAGGCAGTTTCTTCCCACAGGGAATTCTACAACATATCTACATTCCAACTTTCACAAAAGCCTATAAGCATGTGCCACAAGCTGCTTTTATTGCCAGTTACCGTAGCTCCTTGAGAGAGTTGCTTAAACTTTTGGGAGTCAGGGGCCAAAGAACTATTATTGTTCCAGCTTTGATTTTATCTCCATTTCCTAACTATTGTTGCTTATTTTTCCCAGGCCTTTCTATCTATTAGATACATTCAGAAAACTCCTTCTTAGTATCTGAGTCCCTTTTATGACATGCCTTTTATCTGTCTGCTTTGTGGCTATTTCATAGACTTTATCAGTACAATGTGATTTCATCAGACAAAATGGTCAATGGAAAATAGGGTTTGATAGTGTTTAGCACTTGAAGATGTTTTATTTCTATCTAGCTATCTAGCTGTAAATTCCTTATTGTATATGTTTTGGCACATATTTACTTCTTCCTCATGGCAATTCTAGAAGGAATGCTCAAGATTTTTCATTCTTTTGACAGACAGAACTATAAATTCAAAGACAAAATAATCCAGGGATTTTAAATAATAGCTGTGAATCAGACATGAGTTTGAAATTCAAAACCATTTATATCTCAACTTTCTTATTAAAGGGTTGGCCAGATGACTATGTGAATGAATGGGAATCTGCAACTTGCAGGGGTGATGAGATAGGGAGCATCTCCAGGAGACAGAGACCAGGGACAAGGGAGTTGCCCACAAATCATTGGGGGTGTCCTTAGTTGTGACTCACACCATTGGAGATCTGGAGTCTGAAGAAGCCACCTCCTGCAGCCAGACAGGAACCCTAATGGTGAGATAGGGACACCAACCCACCCACAAAACTTTTGACCAGGAATTTATCCTATCTACAAGAAATTCAGGGATGGAGGATAGAGCAGAGACAGAGGGAATCACCAACCAATTCCTGCCCTACTTGAGACCCATACCATGGGCAAGCACCAATCCCTGACAGTATTAATGATACTCTGTTATGCTTGCAGACAGGAGTCTATGACTGTCCTCTGAGAGGGTCCTCCTAGTAGCTAACTCAGACAGATGCAGATACCTACAGCCAAACAGTGGATGGAGCTTGGAGGCTCTTATGGAAGAATAGGAGGAAAGACTGTAGTCCCTAAGGGGATAAGAACTCCACAGGGAGACCAACAGAGTCAACTAACCTGAACCCTTGGGGGCTCTCAGAAACTGAACCACCAACCAAAGAACATACACAGGCTGGACCCAGGCTTCTCTGCACATATATAGCAGATATGTAGCTTAGTCTTCATGTGGGTCCCAAACAACAGGAATGGGGACTACCCCAAAAGCTGTTACCTGTACATGGGATATGTTCTTCTAGCTTGTCCAGCTTCAGTAGGAGTGGAATCCTCTAGCCTAACAGACATTTGATGTGCTAAGTTTGGAGCATAACCAGAGGGGCCTCTCACCGGCTCAGAGGAGGAAGAGATGGGGAAAGGTTGTGGCAAGATATGACCTGGAAAGGGGCAGTGAGCCAGATGTAAAATGAATAAGTAAAAAATTAAATGAATAAAATAAAATTTAAAAAGATATTACATACATATATTAACACTAGTGTTCTTTGATTATATTCATTCCTCATTTATCCTCACTTGCTCACTGTGGGCACCCCATTCTTCTTCCTTCTATTTTGTTATTTGTTGATTATTTATTTGGTTTTTGTATTTGTGTGTGTGTGCATGTGTGTGTGTGTGTGTGTGTGTGTGTGTGTATGTGTGTGTAAATGCTCATGTGTATGTTAATCTGAATGTGAGTTAGGAACCATTAATATTTCCTATATTTTTCTTTTCATATTTACTTGTTATTGAAAAATAACTATTTGTATGCCACAGTATAAACATGTGTGAGTAGCAGGATTGTCACAATTTTCTCCAATTCTTATAGTTATAAATCAATAAATGAAGTTCAAGTAATTTTGGTAGTTAATAAATATTATTTTGTGGTTCTTTCCTTCTGAATCATGCTTGAGGGTAGAAGGCACTAAACTCTAGTGGCATCTTCCAGCTCATTCTCAATGTCTTTCCCCTCAACTCTGTTGCAAATGATTATGTAATTCTCTGTTTCATGACTTCATGTTTTGCTGAGGCCAGAGTTATTTTTTAAAATATATTCTATCAAACATTATGTTTGAAAAAGAGAAGCTTAATACATGTTTTTGAAATAAGGAAGCATTTTGGTCATTCTTTGTGATACATAAGCTTTGAGAGTACACCATACCTTTAGCTACTTCTCTCAGTTATGTCTTAGACTCTACCACAACAATAAATTATTCATATGGTGCCTAAAGATTTAGCTCAAAATGCTTTTATGTCTGAGTATAGGCCTATGTTATGTAATGACCATTACTGTATAGGCATCATCTGCTTTGAATTGTTGCCACACTGATAAATATTAAATGATTAAAGTGTTGAGATTACTGTAGTTCATTCAAGTAAAACATTCCTTAGGAAATCACCAGTGCTCATTTTTGTACTTGTTTAAAAAAAAGTTATATTTCTATCTCTTAGTTATTAACCTTCAAAGTTATTTTTGTAAATTTATAACTCAGAGGAAAAAAGAATCTAAAGTGGGCCTCATTTCTCTGAGCACATCACAGGGAGAGTGGAATCATTTTCTGAGTTACTGAATCAGCAAAAAGAGAGAACAAATTTGGCAGCATTAACACAGTGTGTGATGTGCCTTATCACTATAGAGTGAAGAGGCAGGAAATTACAGACCAGATAAAATGATGGGCTACTGGGAATTTTATCAAATGTAGTTCTTCACTCCAATGATGGTTGCAATGTCCGCTTGGTGTCACTATGCTCATTAGCTGCACATTCTCAACAGAGTACTCAACCTACAGTACTGTCATTCAAAACTACAGGGAGAGAGAAATGGCCCAGGTATTATTTTGAGTCTCTAGTCTGCTCTCACCTGCTCGTCTGGACATCTCACTAGATTTTCAGTATAGTCTTAGTGATGCTATCATTCCAAACATGGCCACTTCTTAACTGTCACTCACAATTCTATCAATGTTATTACCCAGTTGTTGCTACAGTACCACATATGAAGTCTATCATTCAGCTTTTACCATCATCATGAATAAATACTAGGGGTGTCCATCCTAAAGAATGAAGTAATCCATTCATAAGCCAGTGTGATATTCTGATTTTACCAGAAAGTATCATGTGTGTCACTCAGTCAGAAATACCTTGGATTTATATTCTTTCATTCATAGATAGCCTACTACCAACTTTTGACAAATTTTCTGACAGTGGAGGTTAATATTAGATGTCATCTTGACATAAATTATAACAAAGTATGAGACAAGCCTCTGGTCATGCCTGTAAGAGATTTTGGAGACTGCAGTAATTGAGGTGTGTGGATATATCCTAAATGTGGGCAGGCAGTACCATCTATAGCCTGGAAACTGTACTAAATAAAAAATTTAGAGCAAGCTAAGCAACAGTCTTTCTGTGAGGGTGTCTCTGCTTCTGTTTGTCTGTCTATCTATCTGTCTATCTCTATCTATCTATCTATCTATCTATCTATCTATCTATCTATCTATCTATATCTATCTATCTACCCATTCATATGTCTCTATCTCTAGCTATGTATTTGTCTCTATTTTGATCATCTATATTCTCTATTTCTTCCTATCCCTCTCTATCCCTCTCTCCATCTCCATATCTATCTCTACCTCTGTCTCTCTCATTTCTGTCATCTCTTTTTCCTGACTGTATATGCAAAGTAGCCAGCTACTTTAAGCTCCTACTTTTGTGATGTTTCAACCACACTAGAACACCAAGAATACTGAGCAAAATAAGCCCTTTCTTCTTTAACTTGCTTTTGTCAATTTTGCATTTATTTTTTTATTTGTTTAGTTATTGTGTGTCTGCTTGTCTGTCTTTGTAACACATACATGCAATATCTGCAGAGAACAAAAGATAGCCAAGTATGAGTGTCAGGAACTGAAACTAGGTCTTTTACAACAGCATCAAGTTTATTTTAGTCTCAGCATTAGTTATCTTGATAACAACCTGTGGTACCACAAAGTGATTTTGATTTCTGTGACAATTATTCTTGTCATAATAATTTTCATTATGTATTCACCACATATAGGTCTAGTTCATAATATGTTTTCTAATAATTTACATTTATTCTGGTTGTGAATATGTTTCCTGTATGGTCCTTCCTGTACCAACTTCAACTCATTAAGTCTTGAACATTCTTCAAATTGGATGCCTTTTCCATGAAGCCATCTGCATAAAAAAGGATTCCAACTTTAAGCAGATGGCACACTTGAAACATTATTGGCTTTTGAAAGGTTTATTCAAAAGGTGGCCATTTACAGAAGTAGAGAGTTGGACCCTAAAGTTTATATATTAACAAGGGATTTACCATCTACAAGCCTGAAGGGATATGTTGGAGGTATTAGTTTCAGTATCCATAAATAATCATGTGTATCCAAGTATATTGCTTTTCATGGGCTTAGGGGAATCCAGATGTGAGCAGAGGTGACTGGTGTAGCCAACAATGATAAAAGAAGACAGCAGAAAAGAAATAGAAATTTCAGCAAGAATTTCTTTTTGGGTGGGGGGAGGTACCATTCTCCTTATCATCTCCTAAATTATAAAAATACTGAATTAAATCTCACTGACAATTTGACTCATATTTTTGATAATGATATAGAAGTTATCAATTTAATCACACACATCCCCTTTTCTTTTGACCAGTCTTTCCATACGCTCCTGACATATACATTAAGATATGGCCCAATTTTGGTCTATAGATGGCCTTTCTGTTCTTTCTTTTAACACCATTCCAATAATGAAAAAGTTTTCAATATTTGTTGAAATTCTTTACATTGTTTGATTAATGTTTATAGCCATTACCATGTCTTGGGCCAAACAGAAGTCTCCCACTTTAACTCAGAGTTGAGCTCTCCATTTGCCATATTGGTTGCTTCCTCAGGCTGTGTGCCACCATCGTACTAGCAAATGCTGCATGCAGAACACTATTGTATATCAAAGGGTCTGCGGCTGTGTTGATGTTTATGTTTCTCCTTTGATAGCATGTATAGTAACTTCCTACATCAAAGATGCTAGAACATAGGGGCGAAAACTCTATATAGGTACCAGTTCCTCTTATGCATGTTCAGTGAATTGTATAGGTATAGGCTTCAGCAGTGTGACCTTGCTGTCAATTGCTAGAGAGCAATCTATAGTCTTGGTCACAGTCTGGATTGTTTGCGCATTCCTAAGGAACCTCTTTGTTTAACAATTCATTTAGATGTAGTCTAATCCTTGTACTGAAAACTTCATTTGGCAAGAAGAGATGGATAGCTGGGGTTCTGTATCCATCATTATTAGGGGTTTCATTTAGATTAAATTCATACATGTATAGATTTTAGGAAGCTTGTACTGTATTAATTTTCCATACTACCCTTCAAATGGCCCTTAATTTTGTTATTGTTTTAAATATAGTCTGTTATTGCATATGAAACTCACCAATTTAACTATGTTGACTAGTCAGAGCTCCAGGGATCACTCTGGCTCTGGCTCACTAATATGGGAGTTATAGATACAACTGATTGTGCTTGGCTTTATGTGGATGTTGGAAATCTAAACTCAGGTCTCCGTGTTTGTAGTATAGATTGTTTATTTACTCTCTGTAGGCTCTGCCCTATATTTAACCTTCTACAAAGTTTGAGATTTCTGATGTGTTACAAAAAAATCTATATAAAATGTCTGAGCAGTGGTTGTGAATGCCTTTAATCCAAGCACTCTGAAGGCAGAGGTGGGTGGAACTCTGAGTTCAAGGCCAGCCAGGGCTAAACAGAGAAACTCTGTTTCAAAAAATTAAATCGAGACCCTTATGTTCAAAACACAGCCAGACACTGTCACAAACAAACAAGCTGAAAGTGTATATAGATTGTTGGACCTATTTCTCCAATTACCAAATTAGAGAGACCATTGGATGACAACAAATTTCTAATTCCTCATATTATTAGATTTCAATCGATTTGGATATGTTGATAATATTAATTTTCAAATTAATATATTAAGAAAAAGTAATTGTTACTTCCTATCATTCATGTTTTTACACTATACTATGGTTTTCAGAACAGCTTATATATTTCAAAAGTATTTATATACCCAAATGAAACATAGATGATTAGCTAGGGAGGTTGCTTGTAAGAGAACAGCAAAGAGTAAGACTGAATGCTTTGCTTGACATTTGTAGCTCTTGTATCAAGTTTGAAGAAGAGGACTTTATAAGTTACTCTTTCTCTGAGATGAATGCTTTTCCAAATTATCACAGCCAATGAACCAAATTCTTACCCTCACTTAATATTTGTGTCTCTTTTTTAAAACTTTTATTGCATTATGATGAGAAAAGTTACATGATTTCAATTTATCTGAATTTGTT
>NW_022196904.1:82555241-82566586 GCF_008632895.1 Mastomys coucha
GTGTGTCCAGGACTTGCTATGGTGGGAGAATTGGGTTCTGATGAAGGCAAGTGACCTTGGTTTGTGTTATTTTCTTACGCTTGCCCCCTGCCATCTGGTTAACTCTAGTGCTACCTGCCTTTGCTAAATCAGACTGGAGCCTGTCCTTCCTGTGATCCTGGTTGTGTAAGAATTGCTCAGAGTCAAGCTGTCTCTGTGATCCTGTGATTCTGGAATCCTGGGATGCTGGGCTTGTTAGAGCACCTGGGAGTGTGGCTTTCTCTGTGTGTTGTGGGACTGGCTGCAGAGCTTGTGCCCAAGGTCTGCTAAGAACACTAACCCAGACAGACTGAAAGGAACCCAAGTCACTGGGCTGGCAGATTTCCTGTGTGCCTGGTCTGTAGTAAAGGAATTTATTGATGACTTACAGTCTGTAGTCCAACTCCCAACAATCAACTCCCAACAATGGTCGGCAGCAGCTGTGAATGGAAGTCCGAGGATCCAGCAGTTGCTCAGTCCCACAAGACAAGCAGGTGAAGCAGAGAGCCAAACTCTTTTAATAAGTAGTTTTTGTTGTTTGCTGTCACAACTTGTGGTTAACGAGTGTTCGTTACATCCCTATGAAGGGATTACCTTTTTAGCAGGATGCTCAGTAACCTTTGCTAGGCCTAACACACACTAACTCTTCTTTCTACATTATTTCTAAACCCAAATTAAGGAAATATAGTTTCATTTTAGCATATGAGCAAGTAAGCCTTGATGTCCTGAATTCAACATATTGGGGACACTGCAACTGAGTCCTGTGTACAAGCCATGTATTTCAACATTTCCAAATAAAAATATGATACTTACAGCATTACTTTTGGAAAAACAATGAAAGAATATCTTCAAATCTAGTTGTGCCTCGAATACCGGAAATGCTAGTAACATGTAGAAATTTTAATGTCTTCATTAACAAAATATGTATCATGATCACCTCGAAGGGAGATTAGATGAAATATTATGTTTTCTCCAAACTCGAGTCTTCACATAGGAGTGTTTAATAAGATGCTTTATGTGTATGGACATTAGAATTTCAATTCAGAAAAATGTGTAAACCTTTATATTTAGATTGTAAACTAATGGACATGGACATGCAAATCCATAAGGGTTATAGAAATTTAATGTATATTTAAATTTATTTTTAAACAAAATAAAACAGAAAATATCAAAGCAGTAGTTTTCTCATAAATAAAGCATATTTACCTTAATTGGAAAAATAAGTCCTCGTGAAATAATACTATGCTGCAAAACAACTTGAGCCTCAATATTAATCTCCAAATAATAAGTTGCTTCTTGTTATTATTTTTCTATATTTCTTTAAATTAAATAAATTCAACAACAATTTTATATTTTTTGACATGAAAATTTTTGAAAAGTAAAATGTTGCAGAGTTCTCAGCTTGGTTTATCTCTTGTGCCTGTAACTTTTGTCTAATTCATTTCCTGGTAATGGCATTACTGAATTAATCATTGTTCTCTTAGTGCACAACATCAGGAGGCAAATAATATGACATCAGTATGTCCATAAGTCTTGCTGTCATCTTTGGTCCCTTTTTAAAAGAGATGTATGTCAGAGTAATCTTGTTTTGTTTTGAACCAAACAGTTATCATGTGGGAAGGGTTGTAGCCAATGTAGCTCTATTTCTCTTTGTATTCTCTATTTAAACATTTATTCATTAGAGTTAACATACTACACAATGGCTGCTTTTGTTTGAGTTAATTTTTTTCTTCTTCTAGGAGCAGAAGGCAAGCCTGCTTATGATAAGAAAGTGGCACCTGGAAAGGTTGGCACAAGCCTTTAATCCAAGCATTTAGAGGCAGAGTTAGGTGGACCTCAGTGATTTCTAGGCTAGGCTAGTATATATAGAAAATTCAAGGCAAATAGTCAGACTGTTTCAAAAAAAAAAAAAGAAGAAGAAAGAAAAAGAAAAAGCAAGGAAGAAAGAAAGGAAAACAAAGACAATGCACAGCTTCTGTGTATAAATGTATAGAGTTACAGATTTTACTCATACATTTTGAAATTCAACTGAGATGGCTAGTGATACATTTGCACAAATATAAATGTGCATTTTATTTGTGTATCTCAAAGTAGGGTTTTAGAAATAGGATCACTGAGCTACAATGAAAACATAGAAGATTTTAGTTTCCATATATAAATAAACTAAAATTTCTGATTCCCATTTTTATAAGAATAAGTTGAGAAAAATACAATTATCATGGACACTGGAAAAATGAAGTCACTGGACAAACTGCCACTTGAAAGTAGAGAGACAGGTGCATAGAAAGCCTCAATAAATTGGGCCACAACAGAACTATTGGAGCCATAAGCTGTCAATCAGGGTTAAAGAAACATGCTGTCAAGTGATTGGCCATTTCATGGGTACTGGACTTAAGAAGAGCCCAGGGCCTGTACCTTTAGGTCCATGCCAATAGAGCTGGCATCTGCAAAATGAAATGGTTTATTTTGGAGCCATGTATGTGACCATGGTCAGAGAACACGGTCCGAGTATCCTTCAAATACCACATCCCAACGAGGTAGCAATTTCATTAAAATTTTTTTTTGTTTATTTTTGTTTTTTAAATAGAAACTGTATAAAGAAAGCCAGACATCAATACACCTTTCAAATGCATTGGTAGGTGTGTTAGGTAGGTGTGCTGCAGCAACTTAGAAAAATCTCTCAGAAGCCTCAGACATTATCTGAGAGATACTCTTAGATTTTGGGTTGGTGGTATCTAGAAATCACTATGTATTACAAGTAATTTATCTAATAATCATATAGAAATCAAGTCACATGCAGGAGGGCAATTAATAGCTATTAGAGAGCTAAAGATAGCCCTAGATAATTTGGCTCTGGACCTACAATACTCCAACCTCTTCACATCATTAAAGTAGTAATGAAACAATCAATCAATTAGCCTATTCAGTCAGTCTATCTCTGAGCAACCTCCATGTTTTTGTTTTAATTTGTTTTGTTTTGTTTTGTTTTAATGCCTTCAGTTTTGCTCTTTCTTTAAAAACCATCTTAAATTTACACAAAAATATAAAAATGTTGTTTTGTATCTCTGTAGGGTATCCTTCTCTCAAGTGAAAATGACTTCCACATATTTCTCTGAGTTTGTGGGATGGAGGATATCATACCTCAAGCTTCCCAAGATATGTATTATTTTACCAAAGAGTGGAAGAATAGAGTTGGGACTAAAGGGATGATTAAGTACACTGGTTGTACTTCCAGTGGACGTGGGTTAAATTCCCAGAACCCGCACAACTTACAACTGTCTGAAATGTCAGTTCCAGAAAAATCAAGACACAGACATACATTCAGGCAAAACACCAATGTACATAAAATGAATATGAATAAATTATCTAAAAATAAAAAGAATGAATGAAGGTTATCTGACTCTCATTATGATCAACAGATCCAAGATATCTCAGCCTCCAGAACTGTGGGAAATGGATCTGTATTGAGTACCTCAGTTAATTTATGGTAATAAGACCCAATTGTGTACTGTATTTATAAAAATCCACTTCACGTATGATGATTTAGGAAAGTAGAGGGTTGTATTCCTTATGTAAATTCCATTCAGAGCAGATTCCAGACAAGGGATATTAAAGGCTATTATGTAACTAAAAAGCATCTAGTATTTCAAAATATATAATTCTACTTGTTCATGATGCCAACAATAGGTATCAAGACACAAAGCAAACAGTGACAGAACTTAAGGGAAAACAGACAAAGTCACTATGTCAATGTGAGAATTCAAGACATCCTTTTAGTAGTTAATAAATGAAACAGGCAGAAAATCAATTAGGATATAGTTTATTTGGACAGCAAAATCAATTAACTTGTTACAATTTTGGATATAAACAACATTATATCCAAAAATGCAGAACACACTTTATCCTCAAAGTTTCACCAACATAAATAATATTTTATATAGGAAAAATGCACTAAATTTTCAAGTAATCAGTAAAAATATTATGCTGGGAAAATAACTCTTCTCCACATTTTACATTCATTTTTTAATTAAGTGGACTGTTTTAAATATAAAAAATTTAAAAAATCATACAACTATGTTCTCAGACAAAATGAAACTAAATATATAATATAAACATAAAAAATTCTTATGTCAACTGGAAATGTCCATAATAATTATTACAACTTAATTCATAGGATAAATTTCAAAAACTTCAAAAACTTTTAAAATAAAATGTATCTTATCAAATTCATAGTATAAAGCAAAAAATATTTCAAAGAAAACTTATAAAATTAAATAATTAGGAAAAATACGATTTTATTATAAGTGATTTTGGTTATCTTAAAAACTCAGAGAAAAGATAATTTTTTCCTAGAACATACAAGGAAAACAAGAAAATATTTTGCATAAATCAAATCAATTTAAAGTAGTTGAAAAAAGTCAGCAAAACTAAAGCATTGGCTCTGCATTTGAAGAACAAAATCAGCACTCATCTTGCAGACTAAGGAATTTAAGTGTGGATTGTACACAAATCGCAATAAGAAAAGGAGAGTGGAGAATTCTCTATTGATTTCCTGAACATAAATAGAAGAGGGAAAGGGTTAAGTAAACTTCCTAACAGAGTGAGTGTATACTGGAAGCGGCAGACTGTCACTGGCATTTCCACAATAGAAAGTAGTTAATGTGGAGAACTCCATCACTATTAAAGTAGATGAACAAAATCTACTAACTTCGAATGAGAAAAGATAGAGAGACAGAGGTTATCCCCAGGAAATGTGGCTGCATATTTAAGAAAGATGGGAAATTTCCTGAATATCAAGAAAGCAGAATATTTCCTTCCCAGGTCATTCACTACCTAATACCAAAACCATTTAACATAATGATTTCAATTTCCCTCATTAATAAGACAAAATGTTGCAGACTTAAGTAAAACAACATGCAAATCTGTTAAGATATTGATAGCTCAATAAAATTTTATTTACATTGAGATAATCATCAGAATAATATACTCATTTATTTTATTGTCCACTTGTATAATTTTGACTATAATTTTTATAATATTGTTAACTTGTGTATTTGTGATATTAGCACTTCATGTGTAATTCATGTGAAAAATGTTTTCTTTTCTTTTTCTTTTTTTAAAGATTTATTTATTGTTATATATAACTACACTGTAGCTGTCTTCAGACGCACCAGAAGAGGGTGTCAGATCTCATTATGGGTGGTTGTGAGCCACCATGTGGTTGCTGGGATCTGAACTCAGGACCTTCGGAAGAGCAGTCAGTGTTCTTAACCTCTAAGTCATCTCACCAGCCTAGTGAAATGTTTTCTTGATTCTGTTAGTTTACATAGACTTTACACTTTTTGTTTAACCACATTTCATTTCATTATTAAATTTTATAATCTAAAATTTCAATATTTTATTTCACTGCATCTAAAGTTTAGATTACTAGAAGTGACCTATAATAAAGCTAGTGCTGTTAACATTTTATTTCTAATTTTTTATTATTACTATGCAGTATCAAATTCTATTCTGTTTGGTTGGTTGGTTTGGTTTGGTTTTTCAAGACAGGGTTTCTCTGTGTAGCTTTGGCTGTCCTGGAACTCACTCTGTAGACCAGGCTGGCCTTGAACCCAGAAGTCTACCTGCCTCTGCCTCCTAAGTGCTGGGATTAAAGGCATGCACCACCACTGCCCCGCCCAAATTCTATTCTGTAAACTGGGGGAAAAACAAAACAAAACAAAACAAAACAAAAAAAAAAACCTTTGTTCCAATAGATCTTTTAAACGACTCGTTAGTTAGTTTCTATGTAAATTGTTACTTCATCTGTGAATGAAACTGTTTTTTTCTTTCAATTGGTACATGTTTTCTTTTCTTTGCTAAGAGGTTCTGTGCAATGCTGAACAGCTTGTGACTGGATATTTCTGCTTTGTTTCTAATACTGATAGAGTGTACATATTCATATTTCATTAAAGGTGGGGTAAGTTATTTTATTGCTGTAGCAATTCCTTACCAAGTTAAGGAAGTGTCTTAGTCAACATTATATTGCTGTGCAAACACACCATGACCAAAGCAAGTCTTATAAAAGAAAGCTTTTTAGGAAGCTGGCTTTCAGTTTCAGAGGTTTATCCTGGAGGGCAGCATGGCAGGACACAGGCAGACATACCACTGGAAAGTAGCTGAGAATTCTACATCTGGATCTGCAGGCAACAACACAATATAGTCATTGTGCCTGGCTTGGGCCTTTTGAAAACCTCAAGGCTTTACCCTCTGCAACTGACTTCCTCCAATAAGGTCACACATCCTGATCCTTTCAAATAGTGTCACTCCTTGTGACCAAGCACTCAAATCTGTGAGCCTATGGGGCTATTCTCATTCAAACCTCCACAGGAACCTTGTTCTTTATTACAAAACAGAAACAAAAACTAAACTAAACAAAACAAACCATGGTAGCTATCCGTGTGGTGTGTGCACTGAGGGAGACACCCTTGGGTCTCTGGCTTCACTACACTCTTCCTTGTGAAGCATCATAAAATACCCGTGGAAAGGAAATGTACCCGGGACTCTAAGCATTATAAATGGTCAAATTAGCTAACAATTGCTATGTAAGAATTTGTAAAACTTTCAGGTTTATTCTAAAGCTTTTTATAACTACCACACTTTCTTCTCATGTCCCGCCAGGGGAAAAAACAATTGGCATGTCTGATATTCTGTCACAAAGGCTGAATTCAGGTTCCCTGCCTCTGCAGCAACCTCAGATACACATGGCTTTAGAAAGGCAGTGTTTTTGTAGACTGTCTGCTTTTTCCCTTATTGCTAATTATTAAGCAGAAGAACCAGTACAGACAATATAGGATTGTTGGGTGGGACCCCACCCTGAAATTACAATTCCTACCACACCTAGGCCTGGACCTAAACTCCCCCTGTCTAAGGCTAACCTTGATCTCAGGAATCCATCTGCCTTTACAAGCATAAACTAAATAAACTTAGCTGAGTGGGATCTTGCCCTATAATCACCACTCTGTACATGTCTTAACTCTTTCCTCAGTATCTTTGTGGTAAGGTGGTTTATAATACAGTTGCCTCTGTTTCTTTAGCTCTGTGAAGTTCCTCATACAATTCATATTGCATCCTTATAATTTGCATAGTTGAGAAATTATATATTTTTGAACTCATATCTTCAGCATCTTTTCCTCATAGCCTTAAGGGCTGTCTTGAAGATCACAACATTCTATCATTTTCTGAAACATAGACATACCCTGTCCTCCCAGACTCATGACGTCTCTGATTATGATGGAGTCATTAACCTTGGGAAAAAGGACATTCCTCAGTGGAGGAATGTGAAGTGCTATACATATATATGGCATGTACACACACACACACACACACACACACACACACACACACACACAAGCGCACACACATACACAAATAAGCTATAAGCTCACAGCAACCATAGACACTCAGAGGCCCATGCCCTGCTGGCTCTGTTCCAGAGGTCGAAACTATGTCATTCCATTCCTTACATGACTGAGCAGGACTTGGCAGTAAAGGGAATAAATAAATAAATAAAATTTTGTCCTACTATATTGTCTTGTAAGGAATACAAGGTTTCTTTTGAAGTTGTAGAACAAAACAGATATTGTCTATAACTTTTCAGGATCCTCATGTCTTGACAGGGTTGTGCTGGATAATCTAATCACCTTAGCTTTATTATACCTAATAATTCTGATATAAAACTGTGATTAGATAAGAATTCTATCAGTCAGCCATTGTTCTCTTAAAGGTAACATACAAGTACAAATTATATTAGGTGGAGAGCACTCTAACTCTGTGCCATGGTATGAATTTGAAATTACAGGCTGATATTGGACTCAGTTACTGGCATCTTCAACTGCAGTTATGGAGTTATCTGAAACCTTGCTCTGTTCCATGACTATAGGAAAACATTACTGAAAGCAGGACAATCAAAGTGGATCTAATATGTCTATCTCCACACTGTAGTGTTTTATAGAAATTGCCCATCACGAAATTGCTAACATGTTTGAAATTGAATGAGATTTATAAAAATAAATTTCTTTACCCATTAAAAGCTATATATATGTAAATATTTAATATGTAAACATGTAAATATATGTATGTAAATATTTACAATAACAATTATTGCTATTTAATAACAATTTAAAAATAACAATTGAGAGTGAGCAACATACCCTCAATGTAATTTAAGTCTTTACATTCAGTCAAAATGTCCAGGTACTGTGTTTCTACCAACAATTAGAACATTAAAAGCAGCAGAGAATTCTAAGTTGTTTTGAAATATTTGTACTTGGCTACAGGATTCATATTCCCATGAATATTTTTAGAGCTGAGAAGTTGGAATGAAGCTTTCTTATTATTATATATTATTACATACTGTGCACACACAGGAAAGGGCTCCACACATGAAACAAAGTTAATAAAAATTTTCCTTTAAGCAAAGCAAACATCATGAAATAAAAATTATAGTCTTACTGAGCTGAGGTTTTGGATTAGGAATATACTTTAAATACAAGAGGAGACCTTTTATTTACAAAGTATATTTTTATATGTGGGAATTCATGAGTCCAGAGAGTTCAAATGATGTTTTCAAGAATTCACAGGAAAATTGATGCAGGAGAGTGATCTCTGGGACCAGGGGCCTTGCATTTCTGCAGTCAGATGTGAGTCTGACAATTTTTGTTTGACTTAGATTATATAGAAAAATTCCAAATACAGAGTAACTGCATTGCCAGGTTTCACTAATTATTGACAATATTTTAGCCTGATATGTCAATTTAAAGTGGAAGGCCAGTAGTTTATTCAGTTTTGCTTATATTTTTTACCTTATTCATTTATTTTCTATTGTTTTTGTATTCCCACCTCAGATGCCATATCTTACTATTAAATTTTCTTTGGATAATATTGAGTATGACAAGTTCATAAATTTGTCTTTCTCTGGGTGTTTTTATAATAGTGAGTATCCTGGGGGATAACTTGTCTAATGTCCTCATTTGAGATTTGCTGAGGGTGTTTACTGTGATTAAAATGAAACTTTATTATTTATTTATTCTTCAGATTATAAGTACAACTTTTCTACTTCCTGTTTCTTCTCTCCTAATTCTCCCATATACACTCCTTTCTTCCCTTTTAATTTATAGTCCTTTTAAACTAATTGATATCACACTAGTCTATGTATATCTATATACATATATTTCTAAATATAACCTCTCAATGTATATAATATTACAGGTATGTGTGTTTTCAGATCTGACAGTTTGGAACTTGATAGCCAATTACTGGGCTTTTGCTTGGGGAAGACCACCTCTAGCTCCTAGCTTTCCTGATTTACCTACAGATCTTTGTGTAAGCTTGATGCCTCCTGGGCTTTTCCTGTGTACTTTGGCATGTTTTTTTTAATGTCATACTTGTTCAGACTATGGGTTTTAAGATAAAGGCCATAGAGGTAAAATTTTGTTTTTATATTATATAATATGTTGGTATTGATTATGACCATGGTGGATGCTGTACTTCCAAATATTTTCCCTAGAAATTCATATCTTCCTCTAGATTTTGCAGTTTAGAGGGAAATCACTACTTCCAGACAAAACTTAAGCAAAAAGTGATGACCCATGTCCTTGGAAAAAAGGTGGTTTTTCAAGTATTGAGACTCCTTTTTGGAATCTTATCTCCTCATCTATATTTATTTCTGATTCAATCTTTTATTTCCAATGGAGGCATTGATACTGTTTAAATTTTGCCAGCTTTTATTATGTTGCTATCCTAATCATTCAATTTCCAGTCACTGAAATTTTTTTATATTATGAATATGTTTTCTGTAGGGGTGGGAATAAATTTTTACCAAAAATGGATTCAAATGAGAAAAATTACTGAATCAAACAACAATCTTGTACTTAGCTTTGCAAAAACTAAATTGACACTCAAATTGTCTCCACTTTTATGTATATTCAACTGTTAAATATAAGGGTCCCTATAGTCCTGCATCTTTCATAACATCTTGAGTTGTCAGCTGTTTGATTTCTATCATTCTAATAGATTCATGTTACTTTAGTTGACAACTTAAAAATGATGGTGAACTTTGTGTAGCTCAGCTCTCTGAACTAATTTAATGAGATTATGAACCTTGTAGTTTGTTCCATGTGGATATGGGTTGTCTGTTGTTTCTCTGTACATAACTCAGATCTATACAGTTAAATTTTGTTAGCATGTTTTATGACATTTCATTTTATTTTTTATTTCTCATAGAGTCCTGGTAGTCTATAAAGACAAAAATTGACGAAATCTTTAGCACTGCTATAAATGCTTACTGGCTATAGAGATCAATTCGTAGATTGTTCAGGATTTTCTACATAAAAATCATGTTAAGTATGGATTGGTGAAACTCAATAATTAATTTCTTCTTGATCATTTTGACTAGAGGCTTTGGCATGAATCTTAGCAGAGTAGTGGGACGATAACTTCATCATTGTCTAAGTCTTAGAGTGGAAGCATTTAGATGCTCTTATTGAATATAATGCTATTGGTGGTTTTTGAAAGATTTTCTTTGCCGATATGATCATTCATAGGTTCTGAGAATTTTCACTACAAACTTGATTTTCTCAGGTGCATACAGTTGTTAGTTTTCTCTCTTCTTTTTTGCGGCTCTAAGGACGTGCTTCTTGGCTTTGGAGCTATTTCCATGTGGAAAGTAAAAATGAACAGTCACTTTCGCATTAGAATGGTATATGGACCACACTGTAGTTAAAAGTGTTTGTCTATTACCATGGTATTATTACGAGCATTACTTAAAAAGACAAGATAATGTGTGAGTGTTCTTTTGTCTGACTGAGTTCAATGATTTGTTTCGTGAAACTTAGCTTTGTTTTATTCTTCATATTACAAGTTTCTTCTCTTTTCTTTACTTTCCTTCTCAACCAGTCAAATCTAAGGAACTGGTTTTTACTGTAACACATAAGCAGTAATTCCTTTTCTATCAACTCAACAAATTGTGACTGAAAAGTGGATTAGGACAATCTGGGATACTTATTTTTATTTTAGGGACTGAGCTATATAAATGATGTACAGAGAATTTGAAGTGAAAGATATTTATATTGAAAAGTAAAATGCTGGTTGTATAAATTGATGACATGACTGCATCATGGTATGATAAACTGGAAGATTTTTATTGTAAACGTGAGGAAAAGAACAGCCAGAGGCATTTGGAAGAGTCCAGAGCAGAGAGAGGAAGCAGTGAGAAATGAACTGAACATGACATAGGCAGGAAAGAAAGAAATAGGGTGCAGAGAGAGAGAGAGAGAGGGAGAGGGAGA
>NW_022196904.1:82566596-82583808 GCF_008632895.1 Mastomys coucha
AATAAGAGATGACAGCAGAGAGGACTTACAGAAAATAGCTGAAGTTCCAGGTTATGGGTAAAATGAATAACTGTAGAGGGGAAGTCTGTGAGCTGGCAGAAGTTTAGAAAGTAAGAAGAGCTAGAATGCTAGCATGGGTTTTGAATGCATAACAAGTACTTGTGATAGCAGGGGAGTCTAGGGGCCAGCCTCTGCTTTGTTATTTTAATAGACAGCACAGTAAGCCATTTGTTCCTCCAGCTGGTGATAAAGGAAATGACTCCTTTGCTAGAGGATGACTTGCTTCCAAAGTTCCTTAGTAATGTTGGCTTTTGTCTAATGCCAGGAATGTAATTTTCTTTGGACTTGCCACTAGGGACAGAACAAAATATTCCAACTGCAAGTCTAATTTGTCCCTTTTACCTAGTAGGAAAAATATCAACAAGGAAAATAACACATGATTTATACAATTAAAATAATTAGATTTGTTCAAGTGTAAATAATCTTTTTCATTCACTAAAGTTTACTTTCATAAATATATGGTTTAAAATAAAAAAGTCTATTTTAGTGGATTGCTATGATTTTAATATTTTCTTATTCATATCAAAATATAACTGGGATGAGCTTTCTGTGAGGTAAATGTTACCATAAGCTTTTAAAACAATTAAATTATACTTAGCATAAAAGACAATAAACCTAAGGTAGGTGATTATAATTATATAATCAATTTATTATCAGATGCTTGGACTCAAAAGCACTATTTCTTAATAAATGCAAGTACTACCTCTATGTAAGAAACATGATAATAACTTGGTAATTGATTATTCTTCATATATGAACACGAGATGGTTTGGTAGAAACAAAACACTAAAAATTCCAAACATTGGTGTTATTATTCTTTGAAGCTGTGACTGCTTAGGAAATATAGTAAATGTTAACATATTGATCAAAGGGTGGGGGAAGTATACAGGAAAAATCATCTTAGAAGGCAAATCTTACTTGAAGAAGAACACTAAATTGGAAGTTGGAGATCTGAATTATGAAATAGCTTCTGTGGACATTCTGTGTGACAGGCTCAGATCATATACTGTGGGCAGCTGTATAGAGAAAAGTCTCACTTCCAAGACAAAATACATCTACCTTGACTAAATGTACTAACTCATAGAAAGTGAAGATTCATATTTCTAAGAGTTGACTTCCCACACTTGTACTAAGACAAGAGATGTTGGCAACTGGAAAAAATTATAAGGACAAGAATTTCAGAGGCACAAAAAGGATGGCTCTTTTGAAGTATAAAGATAAAAACTGAAAGACTATTAGGACTGGAATCTATGTAGTTAAAAGTACATCACAAGGATAATTGCAAACCCTAAATGTCACTAAAGCAATAAGGAAGTATTTTTAGTGTTTTAAAAAATTGTGTGTTTCAGTATGAGTATATACTATGCCTTATAACCTGACCAAAACTGATGATAAAATTTACAAATAAAAATATAGTTAAATCTGAAAATTTAATACTAATTTAACAGTGCTCTCTTTTACTTACAGTATCTGACATCAACAAAAAAAATTAAGAAATGTAAATGATCTATAAAGCTCAAAGTTGTGATTTTATTGAGATGTATATCTACAATTTGGCCACCAGGATTAGTGAATTACCCAATAAACAGCAAGGATGTTATCTCTGCATTGGGTGTAATGTTGTCCTAAATGTATTTTAGAAATAACATATGAAGTCAGCTTAACCTGGAATTATATTCATGAGGATTTATCAAATCAAAACCTATTTTCTCTCCTATCTCAATTTCTAAAATTTCTTTTTTATTTCTTGATGGCAAATCATAACTATGAACTTTTGGGAACATTTGAAAATTTTGGAATAAAAATTGAGTTCTTTTATTTCATTGTTGACTGAGTAAATCTTCTTTGGTATAGCAGAGGTGCCTTGAAGGATTAGTGCATACCTTGCTTTTGCAGAGCATTCAGTTCAGTTCTCAGAACCCAGGATGGGTATCTCAAAACTATCTGTATGTAGCTCTGAAGATGTCAGCTCAGAGCCATTGGAAAATTCCACCAGGCACCCCTCCCTTACTGGAAGAGACAAGTCAGAGAGCACATAGGCAGGAAGGAAGAGATTAATTAAGCCCCTACTACGTCATTCCTTAAAGACCAATCAGTTTAAAGGGCACACTGTTCTGCCAATCATATTGTGGCTAGTTGCTGATGCTCTATTCTGCTCCTGGAAACTGTATAAAAACTTGCTGAACGGGCCACCCAGGTTTGCTGCCTCTTCTTTGGGTGCAGGATGAGGACCTCAGCATACCGGAACAATAAATTCCTCTTGCTTTTGCATTGATCCCTGGCTCTACGTTGTTCGCCCAGGGGTCCCTGATAAGATAAGGCTTGTCAGAATCTTACAGATCCATGCTTTCTAATATCCTCTTCTGGTGCCCATGGGCATTTGCACACATTTGCCATACACACAGACACACACACATGCACATGCACATGCACACGCACATTCACACACACACAAACACACATACACACACATACACACACACACACAAACATATAACTTCAAAAACTTTAAAAACTTCCTCATAGCTTGAAGCTATCCCTGTGATATTTTATTCACAATTCAGCTGTCAATTCTAAATACTCTCACAGTTCTTTGTCCTTATGTTTTCATAAATGCTACTTGTTTGTGCCTCTGAGTCTTTCTTTGTTCAAACAAAAATTAGATATAATAATAATATTGAAAAATGGTTTTAAGAAGTATACCAATTAATATCACATCTTTTTAAAGCCATATTCAAGATCTTTTGACATAGGAAAAATGTATAAAAAATAGAAAAGAGGATGTATACAAGAAAATTTAAAAAACATTTCAAATCATAGAAGTTAATCAAAGAATTTCAAATACGAGAATTTGTTTAATGGCTGATATAGAAAGACTTGATTCCCATAGGGATAATATAAGATTCAGTCTTTTATTAGGTATTTATGTAATCATATAATAGGCCATAAAACTAAATTTGAAAGTGAACAAACATAAAAAAAGAAAGTCACATGAACAAACTTTAAGAAGCTTTATCATTAAATTGAAATATGAAGAAATTTATAAGGACAAAATATATAATATCAAAAAAAGAAAAATTAATAAATTACACCTTATCATACACACACACACACACACACACACACACACACATATATCATCTACTGGAGAAGCATTCACAATTGCTTATTTCTTACCATACACTTCTCCTTGTCCAAGTGTTGGTCACCTTTCCATCACTGTAGGCACCTGGATTCTATGTTTCTAGCCAAAGAAAACATGGGAAGAAATAATATCTCCCCTTGCCAGCTTACATGCAAGAACTGGCTGGGCATTCATGCATCCTTTGTTAGACACTGCAGTTAATTTCTTTCATTTTCCTGTGAGTTCCTTACTACTTAGCACTTCCAATGAAAACAATGCCTTTTGTTCTCTGATTGAAATCCTTGTGAGTATTTAATATCAGAGCTTTCCCTATTATAAAAGTCTTTCATCTGAATGAAGTTTCCCTTCTTCTGTCACTGCTTGTTTTTATATGATGCTATTTCCTTGCAAGTACCTATATGAAAATAAATAATCTGTGAGAAGTATTTCCAGACATATATCTGATAGCTAGTATGAATAAGGAAAATTGAATGCTTTTTTCATAACCCAGTAATAATGAAAAATAGTCCAATAGACATAAATGAAACTGTGGCCAGATAGCTTACAAAAAAAGGTAAATGGCAAAATAGGTTATAAAAGTATTGTGAATCTACCAGAGTCAGATTAGATGTCCGTCCTCTGAACATGTCACAGTAGGCTTTTTAAGGAATTTCTTCATAGATTACAGGGATCAGGTTTGATACCTCATTGAGAGTTTTATTCTGTTTACCATAAAATATACAGTAAATTTATAAATTTATTGGTATTTTCTTTTAAAAGTTAAAAAAATTATGTGGATATTACTTCATAAATTCTGACAGGATAAACATATGTCCACCAGGAAACTTATAAAAAATGTTCATAGAAGCTTTATACATATTAATTCCATTCTTTAAAAAGTCTGAATTTCCATCAACATGACAATTGAAAAAAATATATAATATGTATGAATTTAAAATTGTTGTTCTTAGATGTAATAGATTATTAATTAAGCTGAGTATCTGGATTAGAAATTCAAGGTCAGCCTAAGCTTCAAACCACGATGTAATCTTAAAAAAAATGTTAGCCTATATGAAATACATAGAAAATACCTAATTGCCTAATTTATCACAAAATCATATATGTGATTAGTCTATAATGAAGGAAAGTGTCTGGGAAGACCATTATCTCAACCATGAGAAATATGATGTGTTCTAACTATTCATCACAATGATTAAATAGTACATTTAAGATCTGATTTCTCTGTATGCAAATGATACTTCAAAGAATATTACCTATCTAACCTCAAGGCCTCTGATCTTTTAAAGGTTAGCTAACTCTTCTAAATTTCTTTTATATGTAAAGGGAAATATTAAAAATTAAATTTAATCAGTTTTATCTTTTAGATATTTAGAAAATATCTTTCTGAAGCATGATGAGTGACATATTTTAAATTTCAAGTCTAAATACCATAAATAATAATTTGTTTTGTTCTTTAACACTGTCATTTTAACAGCCAACATGATAATTACTAATGTTTGTAAAAAGAAATACTATTACTTTCAGAATGAGAAATAGTCCTAAAACATTTTAGATCAATTTTTTTCCTTCAGATGACAATTCACCCATATGGTTGGCTAGTCACGGTAATGTTATTATGATGCAGGGAAATGATTTGGTTTTAACATCATTGAAAGGACTCATGTTCCAAAGCTGTCAGAAACACCCACAAGAATGCTTTGGTGAGCTGGGGGGAAAGGGAGGAAGGAATTGAATACTCATTGGTATTGAAAACATTTTCTTTAGTGGAGTGGGACTTTCATAAAGAAATCTCATAAGTTATAGATCTTTTCCAGATAACTAATAAATTTGGAACTAGCTAGTAGAATCTAAGTCTTTTCTGAAATATAATGCATCCGAGAAGGCAATAAAGTTGATTAATTACAGTCAAATATTTCTCATTTCAGATAATCTAGGAAAGTCATTAGTCAATTAATTGAAAAAATATATGTGAGAAATCATCTAGTATTATAAATAATGTGTATACCTAAAATATTCCAGTCATATTTATTCATCCATCTCTGTGCACGAAGAGGAAGTGGCCTCAAGGGTGCATGGTGAGAGTGTGTGTTGGTCAGAAATCAACTTCCCCCACCAGGTTCCCTGAGTTCAGCCTAATGGTTGCCTCCAAATATTCATATCTGCATTGGTCAGTTACTGGCTGGACCTCCCTAGGAACTGCCATACTTGGTTCCTGCCTGCAAGTTCCTCTTGACCATGGCAACAGTGTTGGGTTTTTTTCTACTGACATGATGTATCCCTAGGTGAGACCGTTCTCTGGTTGGCCCTTCCTCCAGTCTCTGTTTCATTATTTTGTCCTGTTATTCCTTTGGATAGGAATATTTCTGGGTTAAAAAAAACTTTGAGATGGGTAGGTGGCTCTATTCCTCGACCAGGGGCCATGTCAATCTACTGGAGGTGGTCCACACAGGTTCTATCTCCCCCTTCTCCATGCATTACCGCTGAAGTCAATCCCATTGGTTCCTGGAAGCCTCGCATTTCTCTGGTGTCTGGGACTCTCCAGTGGATATCTCCAGTTCCTCATCTCCCCGCTACCTCTTTTTTTTTTTTTTTGATATTTTCTTTATTTACACGTAAATTTCTCCTTTACCAGTTTCCCCTCCAAAAAACAAACAAACAAACAAAAATAACAAGAACAAACCCCTGTTGCCTCCCCCCTCCCCATGCCTGCCACCCCACCCTCTCCCACTTATTGGCCCTGGGATTCCCCTACACTGGGGCACAGAACCTTCACAGGGCCGAGGTCCTCTCCTCCTATTGAAGATCGAATTTGCAATCCTCTACTATACACATGCTGCCAGAACAATCAGACCCACCATGTGCAGTCCTTGGTTGGTGATTGAGACCCTGGGAGCTCTGAGGGTACTAGTTAGTTCATATTGTTGTTCGTCCTAAGGGGCTGCAAACCCCTCAGCTCCATAGGTCCTTTCTCTAACTCCTTCATTGAATAAAAAGAGGTAGCAGGTAATTGGACATAGTTCTACCTGCTACCTCTTTTTATTCAATTTCTCTCTATCTCTCTCATGTCTCCTTCAGATTCTGATACTGCCATCCTTATTTCCTCCTCCTTCTTTCTCCCTCCACTGTCCACCTTTCCTTCCATCTCCCACAATTGTTCTGTTTCCCCCTCAATGCAGGACTGAAGCATCCACCCCCTGGTCTTCCTTCCTTCTATGCTCCATGTGGTCTGTCGGTTGTATCATAGGCATTGTGAGCTTTTGGGTTATTATTCACTTATTAGTGAGCACATACCTTGTGTGTTCTTTTGTGTCTGGCTTACCTCATTCAGGATGATTGGAAATAGTTCTACCTGATGACCCAGCTATGCCACTCATGGGGCATATATCCAAAAGGTACCAAATCATATAACTAGGACATATGCTCCACTATGTTCATAGCAGACTTATTTTATAATAGCCAGAATCTGGAAACAACCCAGATGTTCCTCAACAGAAGAATAGATACAGAAAATAAGATACATATACACACTACAGTACTATGTTGAGATTAAAACCAATGGCTTCATTAAATTCTCAGGCAAATGGATGGAACTGGAAAGTATCATCCTGAGTGTCACATTTTATTTTCTAAAGACAGGATTTCTCAACATAGCCCAGGCCATTGTGGAACGCATTCTGTTGATGCCTGCTCTGCCTCTGGGTTGCTTGGAATAAAGGTATGCACCATCATGTCAGGATCTACTGGCTTTGTTTTAAATGTCCTAAGTATCAAACTCAGTACCTTTGCTTGTATGGCAACTACTTTGCTAACTGAATTATCTACCACATCTCACCTACTTTTTTTATGTAAGTCCATATTGGCTTACAGACAATTCTCCTAGGCTCCACCCAACAGCTTGCATCTCCCTTCACTAAGTGTGAACCAGGTATGTAAGAAGACCTTGGCTGCCACACTCTCTCTTCCCCATCTTCACTCTGTTTCTATGTCCTCACCTGTTCCCAGCCAGCCTCTGCCTCCATCACCTCTCTTTCCTGCTCTCTTTTCTTCTTTCTGTGTTTTTCCCACCTTTCTCTGCCTCTACCCCTTTCCAGGCCACCACTCCCTCCCCTATAATAAATCTTCTTTATACTAGGCCTGTCTTATGGCTTGATTCTTCAGGGCAACACCTTGGCTGGCCAGCCAAAATAGTTCCTCTACCGCCACATTATATCGCATTCTAAAACATAACTTTCCAGTTAGCCTGACTGACAGCCATAGGTTGCTATATCTATTTTTCAATATTTCTTGCCTAAAATTGACAATAAAATCTAAAACACATCTAAATGCAAAAAACTTCATAGACTTTCAGTCATCTGCTTGCTTAGAAGCAAAATTTCTAATTCTGTGATTGTTAATGGCTCAGTTGTAGTTATATAAATGCTAACAGCATATTTAAAGATAAATATGCCTTATTCTTACCTAAAACTCATTTGGCTTAACTGTGTAAATGTTTGTATGTTTCTGTATGTGTATGCATGCAAACATGTATATACATATACATAAATATATATGTATATATTATGTATGCATGAACATATATATTGTTAGATAAAAACATTTGTGTATATGGATCTGTGATGGTTTGAATATGCTTGACCTGGGGTGTGGTACTATTTGGAGGTGTGGCCTTGTTCAAGTAGGTGAGGCCTTTTGGAGGAAATGTGTCACTGTGGCCATGGATTTAGGGCCCTTGTCCTAGGGGCCTTGAAGCCAGTCTTCTCTTAGTTGCCTTAGGAACAAGAGGTGGAACTCTTAGCTCCTCCAGCCCCATATCTTCCTGAACACTGCCATGTTTCTGCCTTGATGATAGTAGACTGAACTGCTGAACCTGTAAGCCAGCCTCAATTAATTATTGTCTTTTGTAAGACTGTCTTGGTCATGGTGTCTGTTCACAGTGGTAAAACAGTATATAAGACAGTTTCTTCATAGATACCATAAGGGGAATGTTGTTATCATCCAAAAGGATTTAAATGATAATTCCAATATTAATTATTTATTGAGAGTATTATTAAAAGATCTTTCATGGAAATAATAATCCACCTAACTGCACCTAATGCTAAGAATGTCACATATTTAGATTCTGCCGTGTTTCTTCAAGAGTCCCATTTACAAATACCCATGTGTATAACTCATAGACCATCACTACCCATTATTGTTGATCTAAAGCAAAGTAGAACATACAAACTGGGATGTAAACTAAATTACTCCAACATCTTGGAATTCAAAATCAATCAGACATATGAAACAATATACAAACATGCACACACACACACACACACACACACACACACACACAACTTTATGTGAATTACCGTGTTACATTTACTTGTGTTTATAATGTTGGGAACAATTATAAATACTATAGTCTACCTTCATTACTATGTGCAACTCTAATATCGGGAACTGATTGGTGATCAGAAAATATCCTTTCATAGTAAAATAAAATAAAAAATACAAAAATTGAATAGGACAAATTTTCTCAGTAGAGAGAGTGAGAAAGAGTTTGGAATGGGATGGGTTGGGAGGCAAGGAGGATCTGGTGGTAGTTGGAGGAGTAACAACCATAATCAGGACATATTATATGAAAAAAATCTATTTTCAATAAAACAAATGAAAAGAAAGGAAGATGTCATGACATTCTATCAGCAAAGGCGAGTTAGTTCATCAGTTCTTCAAGTCAACGTGTCGGTCTTGATGCTAACTCTCCCACTACTACATTCTCTTTGCTCATTCTGAGGAACTTTAGCCTCATTAACCACAATCATCTGCCCTCAAGGGAGGCTCACTGCTATCCTGAAACATCAGAGCAGCACAAGTGTGGGTTGACTGCTGAGATGCTCTGTGTGTTCGGTCCTGACGGATACTTGAGATGACTCCTGTGAGTGGTTTCTGAACAAAGTTCTCTTGCAAAGAATATACAGATTATAATGTGAAGGGAGTGACTTTCATTCACAAAGAAATGGTTACATTTGAATGACAATTAGATCTGAAAATGAAATAGGAGATTTAAAGTTGTCAGGGTGATGAACTTTTGCAGCAGTAACACAGCCAGTAAGAAGTGATACTGAAAAGAGTGGTGAGCTATTATTAAAAAGGGTCTCAGGCTCTAAGGTCAGGATAGCCTTTTTACCTGGGACTCTTACTTATTTAAATATTTGCATCTACTCTGATAGTGGGTATGGGAGGGCTTTTCACTAAGGCTGAAAATTTACGTCTTCTTTTATGTCAATGATCCCGAGAGTAGCAATGTGGACAAATACAGCGACAGTATGCCTGACAAATATGCTCATGTGAGGAGTCAAAGGGACAGGATGTGGGTGGAAAAACATGATAATAGAAAGAGTCCCATTTTCTGTCCCCCCTCTTTAAGATTTCCTTTCTAGCTATTGCAGTTTGTTTTACAAATAGTCACAAACATAAAAAAAATGTTGATATGAATGAAGGTAAAGCCAGAAGCTGCATTTTTTTCCCATATTGTAGTTGCATTTAGCTAAGAACCATATATACATCTCACGACATAACAAGGACAATATATACATCTTAAAACTCATACAACTACACACTTAGAATGGTAAGTTTCATTCTGTATACTCATTTTAGGCGGAAAACTCTAATAGTCTAAAAGAAAAACAAAGTAGAAAAGATGATCAGAAGAAAGCTTCCACAGAACCTACCACAAACAATAGCACTAGGGAGGTGAGGAGAGACCTCTCAAGTGGAAGACATTTTACACAAGAGCCAAAAACAAGTATTCACTGAAGATCTTAAATGATTTTTAAAGAATGATCAGGCAGCATTTTAGAAGAAACCACATGTAACCTTCTCAGTACATATCCAGAAAATACTACATAAACTTGAAAGAGAGAATTTTCTACAATGTTACTTTTCAAAAACAGACAAAAACCTATATTTGATAATAAAGCACTGATTCTCAAAGCTCTATGTAGAATAAAATTTTATTTTTCATGCAAAAATAAAGCATTTTAAAATGTGAAAAAATTAAAAGTGAATTATGAATACAGACCTTGTGGGAAAAACCACTTTGAATACATGCATAAATGTAGTTAATTTAAGATTAATTAAAATAAAAATAACAAGTGATATCTCTGTGATGTATGTAATATCAGAAAACAAATGTATTAAATGCAAATGCAAATAAAATAATACAAACATGTATCATAATCGTGAATATTAATGAAACTTAATCATACAAAATAGTAGTATATATATTAATTTTAGTGAAAATATAGATTAATGTTGGAACAAAGTTAAAATGCTTTAACTGCTTTTTAAAACATGTCAAAGAATATTTTGAAAAGTAGAAATTTATTATTGTATTAAAAAGGATAGTGCCCTTTTATGCTACTTTGGAAGACACAAAACAAACTTATATTCTACATTGTAATCTACAGTAAACAAAGTAACAAACAAGAAATATGAAAACCTTACTGAGAATGTAAAACAAAGTGACAGAATTAAGACACTACACATAACACTAGCATGAGTAAAGGAAATTACTTTGAACTCTTAGTGATTCAGAAGGAAGCATTCCCAAGGAGTGATAAAAGCTAACGTAAGCTTTAAAACATCTAAAGTTGCAGAAGCACATCTCAAATGAATGCATAAGTGAAAGTTTATCATGCATAGACACACAGAAAGCAAGTGAGCATGAGCAGCTAATGCAAAGGAGCAAAATGTTAGTGCAAAAAGGAATGAGCTCCTGTTGTAACTTTGACTCTGACAGTGCCAATCCAAATGTTATTAAAACTCCATGACTTAAGTGATGTAATGTTAAATCATAGAACATAAGACATGGGATAATACATTAGCAATAGGCTGTACAAACAAGCACGCAGATACTTAAAATGTTCCAAAACATGCTAAGATTTAAATTCTTATTTATCAATCAAAGCTTTACATAAATATTAATACTTATTGAATATTTGTTGAAAAATATGTTTCTTGGTGAAAAAGCCATAATATTTCTAAATCATAAGAACTGTACCATTCATTTTCTTTTAATACAAAAATGAAGAGATATTTGTTACACTTATTTTGAAATGTCCCACAAAAAATTTAAATAAAAGTATAAAATAAATATAAAATTTAGTCATTGAACCAAACTAAACAAATATAACATAAAATAAATGCCTTTGTTTCCCACTCCTTTATTTCAAGGCTTTCTCCTCTTCATTGTCAAAAGTCTCTTGGTAACTGCAGGAAAAGATACATTTTTATTCTGAGCTTCTGGGTTAATATCCACTTATCAGAGACTACATGCCAGAATACCCCAAATACAATCCACAAACCACAAGATACTCAAGAAGAAGGAAGACCAAAGTGTGGATGTTTTGTTCCTTCTTAGAAGGGGGAACAAAATACCCATTGAAGGAGTTGCAGAGACAAACTATGGAGCAGAGACTGAAGGGAGGACAATCCAGAGACTGCTCCACCTGGGAATCCTTCCCATATTCAATCATCAAATCCAGACACTATTGTAGATGGCAGCAAGTGCTGGCTGACGTGAGCTTGACATAACTGTCTGCTAAGAAGGTCTGACAGTGCCCGACAAATACATAAGTAGAGATTCAACAACCATCCAGTGGTCTGAGCAGAGGGTCCCTAATGAAGGAGCTAGAGAAAGGACCCAAGGAGCTGAAAGGTTTGCAGCCCCTTAGGACGAACAACAATATGTACTAACTAGTACCCTCAGAGCTCTCAGGGATAAAACACCAACCAAAGAGCACACATGGTGGGACTCATGGCTCCAGCTGCATATGTAGCAGATGATGGCCTAGTTGGTCATCAATGGGAGGAGAGGCCCTTTGTCCTGTGAAGGTTTATGCCCCAGTGTAGGGGAATGGCAGGGCCATGAAGTGGGAGAAGATGGGTTGGTGAGCAGGGGGAGGGTGGATGAAACAGGGTTTGTTTTTTGTTTTTGTTTTTGTAATTAATAAATTAAAAAAAATAAAAATCATCAAAAAAGATACATTTTTATAGGAGCTGCATATGTGAGTCATTTTAGGGATCTTGGTCAATAGAAGAAGTTCAGAGCTAATTCCACCAAATGACATCACAGCAGCAAACCAGGATATGAACTTCATCTCCAAGTATCTGTGAACTACTATGAAAACTGTATGAGTCTGCCAAGCTGTCTTGTCTTCCACATGGTGTGGGAGAAGAGCTGAAAAGAGTTTATCTTCAGGAAAGAAAATACACAAATATTGGGGAGCAGAGGTAAGGAAGCATTTATCAGAAAATGGGTATCTTTGATATTTCTCCCACCTTGAACTGGCTACAATAACCTGCAAATGTCACTGCCTGAGAGAGCATCAGCTGAATGACTCTTGCCACTTGTTCCCAGTTGATCATGTGCCAGCGGAAGGCAATGCACTCAAAAATACTTAGTAAAACAAATTGGTTTTGATTAGCTACAATAGAAGCAAAACCAAAAAGTCAGTAAACAAAAAAGACACTAAGTAAAATGGATAGGGAAGAGGGTGGGTATGGGAAGAATTGAGGAGAGAAGTAAATTTTATAAAAATAGGTTTCATGAGAATATCAAAGAAGAAATGAACACATTAAAACTATAAAATATAAAAAGATGTCCATTATCTACAGGGAGCATAATATAATGATCAGAATATATATACTGAGTAGGTTAGACATACTGAGGTAGGCAAATGGAGCATAAATATTCAAAAATGAAAGTGTTATATCAAATTCCCTCATTCATGAATATCCAAATGTGCCCACACCTATAGACACATCCTTCAGAAATAGAAACTAAAGACATGATTTGTATTAGAAAGCAGTGATGCCAGCAAGAGGCTGGGTTCAATTTCTACACCAGAAAAAAATGGATGATAGATGATAGATGATAGATAGATAGATAGATAGATAGATAGATAGATAGATAGATAGATAGACAAACAGATAGATAGAAAGTATTTGAGTGAGTGAGTAAGCACCATGCAGGCCAGAAAAATCAAGTAAAGGATATAATTTAATATAAAAAATAGAAATTATGAAGTCAAAAACTGTTCATTTGACTTTTACTCAATAATACAATCTGTAAATTATAGCAAATTTTTAGTAGAATGGCAATAAATATACTCACAAGAAAAAAATAAGTTCCACAAGTTAAAATGTAGTTCATTTTTTTAAATCAAACAACTCATATATCTCTAAGAAGGGTAGAGAGGCAATGAATATTTTTATGTACCTATGAAGTACTTCTTAGTGGAGGCAAATGAAATATGTTTTTCTTCAAATAAAGAACTAGAGCATACACAAAAACATGCAAAGTTTGTTTAAAAAATAATAACAATAACAATAACCAATAATAAATGAGAAACACCCTCAATAAAAGGCCATCTATCATTTGGTTCCTCTTTAACATCTGTCCCATGGATATACACTTCCCAGAACTCTCTTCTTTACATCAAAGTCCATGCATTTTCTCAATTCAAACTTGGGCTCCTTAAGTACTCTTTCCTAAGGAAAACATAGTAATAAGGATAAATGATTGTTAAGTTTTTTCAATGTCTTTCCCAGTTCTGTCTGGAGTCAATTTGTTAATCACCTCTTATAAGACATTTGTTTGTGCCTTGTGGGTATGACTTCCACATGTTCCAGATCTGGTGAGGATGTTGGTGGTGTCCTGTATCTGGTTGTTAGAATTTTAGTAAAATCAGCACAAAATAGATAAACATATAGCCAATGACTGTCTTGACATCAATAGAAGTTTCAATCATGTTTTACCATATTTTGACTATAGAACTTATTTTGTTCCCAAAAATATTTATTCAATGGAAGTTATTCAGACAGTTTTTGTCCTGACATTCTGTACCATTATCTTGAATTTTCTAAATATAACTTTGTCACTCTATATATCTGAAAATAGACAGTTTGACTATCCTTTTCAAACACATGTTTTCATTTTGGTTATGGTTGTTTTAACTAAAATCCATATGTGCATATAAGGTGTTTGAATCCAGTGCAACTCCTATACTCTCTCATATAGTTCCTCCCCAGTCACTCATCAGTCCCTCAACTTCACGTGAATTCAGTCCACCTTGAATTCAAAGTAAATTTAACTTAGCTTTGCTCTATTTAAATTAAATACAATTAGAGTAAACTACATGGAATTTTGAGTACATATGATAGAATTCCTATAATACTTCTCAAAATGTCATTAATATTCAGTAATATTAGGTGCTTATATACTATTATAAATTTTTAATTTCATCATCAGTATTGTTAGGAATCCCCTATGTATGATAAAAGATCTATTTATAAGTCTTCAGTAAAAATGATGACATTATAATTTGCTTTTATCTTATTATAATACAATGTCTTAGATTGTGCATTTTGAAATCATTCCCACAGCTCTGGAGGACAGGAAGTCCAAAATCAAGGATATTACAGTTGTGGCTAGTAAGATTGGTTCTATGCTTTATGGTAAGTACCTGCTTCTACAACCCACAATTGAGAATGGACAAAAAGACTCCTTTAGTCATCTTTTAATTCTCCCGCCTCAGGATGAAAATGAAGAAACTCAATAAAGTGACATCTTTATATTTCTGATTTCAGCTAGTGCTGGAGGTTGGTCTGGTGCTACAATGTACTTAAATACTAAATATGGGCCCTGAAGATCTGGTTGCCTACAGAGGAGAGAATTCTAATGTACACCAGCCTTTGTTGTGTAAACTTTGTTCCCCAATTTAAATCTATTAGTTAAGTAAATGTGGCTGAAAGCCAATTACTTAGCAGACTGTAAATAGGTAGGGCTTTGGTTACCAGGCCAGGGATCCCGGGTAGAAATCACAAGGAGAAAGCAGAAGAGAAGAAAGAGAGAAAAGGAGAAAGAAGCCAGAGAGAACAGGAGGTCTCCGTTAGTGGTGAGGGACCAGGAGCATGTGGCCTAGTGAAATGAGGACAGACTGGTGGAATAAAAATAACCCAGGAAAGGATCAAATAGCAAGTACTTGGAGAGTGCAACTGGGGAATTAAGGGTCTAGCCCATAGAGAAATAGATTAGGGGTAACTTACCCAGTACTTGTACTAAAGCTGATTTAAAATTCCATAGAACTCTGCCTTAATTATTGGGGGCTGTCTGGGTAATTTAATAACTAACAGAGATATTAGAGATATTAAATAACATTTAAAAAAATACCTTGTAAAAATCGGCTTTTGAAAAGCTATTCACATGTATAAAGGAAATCATTCTTGGCTCTCCAAGGATGGCTTTTCAGATGTTTTCCCTGTCTTGCTTTTTTAGCATGTCTTTTCCTCCAGATTACCCCATCCTGAGAAATGTTGTCTCACACAACATAAGACATATAATCTATGAACATTAGCTGAAAAGCATCCATTCTGATCAGACAGAGATGAGAGCAAATCCCAGTAGCAACAGTCACTCTTTTTACCCATTAAGTATTATTTTAGACAACATATTTGATAAGTAATATATTTGAAAGTAATTGAAATCTACCAGATACTAATGGGGACAATTTGTAAGTACTAACTCTGCGGCCTGCTAGATTTTTCTAGGTACCACTTAACATATTGCTCAAATACATTTAAACCAAATCTGCCAACCTTCTGTGAACCATTCTGTAATTTGAAAAGCTAGTTTTGTAAAAATTTTAAACATTCTGGACTCACTAACATTCTTATTCCTCTCTCAATGTTCAGGTCTATCCCCTATATTGGCTTTATTAGAAAAATAATCAGAGATAACAATTGATTTTATATCAGAAGGTAATGAAAAACAACTTGTATCTGATATTTATACATGCACATATGAGGGACCTGTTGAGATTTTCAGACTAATATTCTTTCATTTTTATTTCCTTACTTATTTATGAGTAACTCTCAGTCTGACTTGATTCAATTCCTGTATTTTCTTTTTTCTAATATCTTATGCACATCTTTCTTCAAATTTGAAATTATATATTGTATTTTCAAGATGTACTGTTATGTGCTAGCCTCTGAAGTTTTTAGACAGATTGATGTATAGCATATATACAACCACAAGAAAATCTTATTATGGTACTCTTTCTGGTGTGTTTGAATCCATAACACATGTTTTCAATAGAAAACTTCCTATTTATTAGCATGAGAAATATTTTTAATACTGTTACTCCTCATGTGAAAAGTCATACATTTTCTCATAGACTTATAAGATACGCATCATGGGTAGAGGAATAGAGATTTTCATTGCACTGTGCAAGAAGAGTTACTTCAGAATTCTTCTGGTCCAGTTCTGCTATACTCTTAAATCTCTTTTGTATAGAGTGTAGAGTCTTATTACAGAGGTCAGAGATAGAGTTATAAATTGCACACAGTATTTAAGTAATGCCTTGGAGAAAACTGTATTGAAATAGAAGCAGTTGTGCAGAAATAACACTCTCAGCAATGTGTGAAAGACTGATTTTATGCCCTCAGTCTGAAGCTTTCGTTTAAAAAAAAAGAGAGATAAAAGAAAGAGCAGGATACTTGTCAAAAATGATGAATTGGAGGACTTGAAAATAAGAGTGTAAGAAAAGAAACTTGTCAATTTAAAGCAAAATTTAGCACTCTATTGAGTCCTTTAGAGTATCTTCACAAAGGATATATCTAGTTTGTCTGGATTTTTGTGATGTGGAAACAATAGAGATTTCTTGCTACCAGACTGAAAGTGCTATCTACATGTGATTCTCACTTGGGAATGATTTTTGGGTGATGTGCTTTGAACATATGAATTCATAAGATCAATGAGATTCTTGCCAAAAAGCAGCAGAGACATTCCCCCAATCGTTTCTCAAGTTGCATTTCTCTTCCTTATATAATTGCTCTGTAACCCAGATGGGAGACCTGAAACTCAATTTTGAGTTCAGGCATTCTATTCACTAATCTGAGTCCATAAGCAACCATAGAACATTCCAGATGCTGTACCTTAAAGGCAACTTGTTTTCTGAAAAA
>NW_022196904.1:82584621-82615910 GCF_008632895.1 Mastomys coucha
TTTTTGGAGGGGAAACTGAGAAAGGAGAAATTTACATGTAAATAAAGAAAATATCTAATAAAAAATACAAAACAAACAAACAAACAAAATCATCAAGATAGTAGATGATTTTAGTAAGATTATTTTGTAAGAAGCTTGAGTAACTTTTGGCTGCCTGAATTTTTTTATTTGATAGGTAATCTGCTCAAAGTTTCTTTTCATCCATGTATCATTGCATACTTAATGGAACCCCTTCAGGTTCAAACTATTCCTTTTACTTTACTTATTATGAAGTAATCTAAAATAATTTCTTATCATTCAATTTGACAATTCACTCTCCATATATCTGAGGGAATGCCTTTATATATCTAAAATCATCTATAGGAACATAATCATGGAGAAAAATCAATTTTCAAAAACTTTATATTGTAGTCATCAATGTATAGGCCAGAGATATTCAGTTGATTTTATGAACAGTAAGCTAAGGTAATTTCATTATGCTGGAACATTTGAAAATTGCACCTTTTTCTTTTCTTTTTTTAATTAGATGTTTTTTATATACAATATCTCCTTTCCCATGTCCCCCCTCAAAAAAAAACAAGAAAAAGAAAATAAGATAAGAATATACATATATTATATATGTATATTATATATTATATGTATTATATATATTATATGTGTGTGTATATATATATATATATATATTAAAAAAATCCCCTGTTCCCTCCCCCCCACCCCTACTCACCATCCCAATCCCTCCTGCTTACTGGCCCTGGCATTCCCCTACACTGGGGCATAGAAATTTCACAGTGCCAAGGTCCTCTCTTCCCATTGATGACCAGCTTGGCCACCCTCTGCTATATGCATGCTGCTGGAGCCATGAGTCCCCCCATATGTACTCTTTGAGTTCTTTGTATATATTAGATATTAGTCCTCTACCAGATATAGGATTGGTAAAGATCTTTTCCCAATTTGTTGGTTGCTATTTTGTTCTATTGACAGTGATTTTGCCTTACAGAAGTTTTGCAATTTTATGAGGTCCCATTTGTCAATTCTTGAACTTAGAGACTAAGCTATTGGCATTCAGTTCAGGAAAATTTCCCCTGTGCCTATGTGCTCGAGACTCTTCCCCACTTTCTTTTCTATTAGTTTCAGTGTATCTGGTTTTATGTGGAGGTTCTTGATCCACTTGGATTTGAGCTTTGTACAAGGAGATAAGAATGGATCAATTCACCTTCTTCTACAAGCTAACCGCCAGTTGAGACAGCACCATTTGTTGAAAATGCTGTCTTTTTTCCCACTGGATGGTTTTAGCTCCTTTGTCAAAGATCAAGTGGCCATAGGTTTCTAGGTTCAGTTCTAGGTCTTCAATTCTATTCCATTGATCTACCTGTCTGTCACTGTACCAATACCATGCAGTTTTTATCACAATTGCTCTGTAGTACAGCTTAAGGTCTGGGATGGTGATTCCACCAGAGGTTCCTTTATTGTTGAGAATAGTTTTGGCTTCCCTGGGTATTTTTTTTTGTTGTTGTTGTTGTTTTTGTTTTTTTGTTTTTGTTTTTGTTTTTGTTTTTTGTTATTCCAGATGCATTTGCAAATTGCTCTTTCTAAGTCTGTGAAGAATTGAGCTGGAATTTTGATGGGGATTGCATTGAATCTGTAGATTGTTTTCGGCAAGATGGCCATTTTTACTATATTAATTCTGCCAATCCATGAGCATGGGAAATCTTTCCATCTTCTGAGATCTTCTTCAATTTCCTTCTTCAGAGACTTGAAGTTTTTGTCAAACAGATCTTTTACTTGCTTAGTTAGAGTCACACCAAAGTATTTTATATTATTTGTTACTATTGTGAAGGTTGTTTCCCTAATTTCTTTCTCAGCCCATTTATCCTTTGTGTAGAGGAAGGCCACTGATTTGCTTGAGTTAATTTTTATATCCAGCCACTTTGCTGAAGTTGTTTATCAGGCTTAGGAGCTCTCTGGTGGAATTTTTGGGGTCACTTAATTATACTATCATATCATCAGAAAATTGCATGATTTCTGATCATAAAAATCTAGGGAATAGCTATGAGTGCATTAAACTTACTTATAGAAATCCTCAGTGAGTGGTGCTGTCTCAACTAGCGATTAGCATGTAGAAGAAGGCTAATTGGTCCATTATCTCCTTGTACAAAGCTCAAGTCCAAGTAGATCAAGAACCTCCACATAAAACCAGATACACTCAAATGGATAGAAAAGTAAGTGGAGAAGAGTCTCGAGCACATAGGCACAGGGGAAATTTTCCTGAACAGAACACCAATAGCTTATGCTCTAACATCAAGAATTGACAAATGGGAACTCCTAAAATTGCAAAGCTTCTGTTAGGCAAAAGACATTATCAATAGGACAAAACGGCAACCAACAAATCGGGAAAAGATCTTTACCAATCCTATATCTGATAGAGGGCTAATATCCAATATATACAGAGAACTGAAGAAGTCAGATTCCAGAGAACCAAATAACCCTATTAAAAATGGGGTACAGAGCTAAACAAAAAATTCTCAACCGACGAATACTGAATGGCTGAGAAGCATCTAAAGAAATGTTCAACATAATAATGTCATCAGGGAAAAGCAAATTAAAAGAACCCTGAGATTCCACCTCACACCAGTTAGAATGGCTAGAATAAAATGTCAGGTGACAGCAGATGCTGGCAAGGTTGTGGAGAAAGAGGAACACTCCTTCACTGTTGGTGGGATTGCAAGCTGGTACAACCACTCTGGAAATCAGTTTGGCTCTTTCTCTGGAAATTGGACATAGTACTACCAGAGGACCCAGCTATTCTATTCCTGGGCATAGACCCAGAAGATGCTCCAACATGTAATAAGGACACATGCTCCACTATGTTCATAGCAGCCTTATTTATAATAGCCAGAAACTGGAGACAACCCAGATGTCCCTCAACAGAGGAATGGATACAGAAAATGTGGTACATCTACACACTGGAATACTATTCAGCTATTAAAAACAATGAATTTATATAATTCTTGGGGAAATGGATGGACCTGGAGAATATCATCCTGAGTGAGGTAACCCAGTCACAAAAGAACACACATGGTATGCATTCTCTGATAAGTGGATATTAGCCCAGAAGATCTGAATACACAAAGTACAAACTACAAACCATAAGAAACTCAAAAAGAAGAAAGACCAAAGTGAGAATACTTAAAAGGGGGAATAAAATACCCATGGAAGGAGTTGTAGAAGCTAACTATGGAGCAGAGACTAAATGAAGGACAATTCAGAGACTGCTCCACCTGGGAATCCTTCCCATATTCAGTCATCAAATCTAGACACTATTGTGGATACCAGCAAATGCTGGATGACAGGAGTCTGATATAGCTGTCTCCTGAGAGGCTCTGACAGTACCTGACTAATATAGAAGTAGAGGCTCACAGCCATCCATTGGACTGAGTACAGATTATTGTAAATAGTGTTGGTTACCATCTAGCACTCGACAATAAGACCTTACAGCTGAAGACAGCACATGAATGGTCACAGAACTTGAATACAAGAAGCTGTTGTTACTTAGAAGAATTACCCCTACTAGCTAGGTTTCATAGTGCTACAAGTTGTTATGCAAATTACCAATGGAGAACAGTGGTTATCTCTGGTACCTAGGATTGAAACAATGTGCTACAATAAGAAATATTGTGACAAGGTATGCTCACTGCTGCAATAATGACAGACTTCTTAGGAATAACTAACAACTTGCTGGTTGGATTTGAGTCTTGTTACACAAGATGAAGCCTATTGTGACCCACCAGTGACCACTGCTGAAAAATTGCCATTGAATTTGAGATTCAAAAGAAACAGGGAACTCTAGGCAATAACTTTCTAGTATGTCTTTACTGGCATTTGTGTAGTTTTTAATTCCAGATAGCTCAGAGTGAGTTCAAAGCAGGGACAAACAAATGAAAAGAAAGAACAACAGTAACAAAAAAAAAAGAAAGAAAGAAAAGAAAAACATATAGAGTTTTTCTTATCTCTACCACCAGATGTGTTCAGGATACAAAAGTTTTAAGGACAAATGTAGGCTGTTTTCCTAGTGCCCTGCAGCAAACAAAGCTTCGCACAGACCATACACTGGGAGGAAACATACTGTCCAAGGCACTCCTAGGGCAGGTGAAAACATTCCTCTCAGGGGAGTAAACAATGCCCATGAAGACAGAGTTCACACAGCAGGAGAGTAGAGAACTACAAGACATTATAAAATCTTCTGGACAAAGCAGGGTGGCTGCCCATATGTACTCAGAGAAGTTGTAACACCATGCACAAGACCAACGGAAGTTCTAGTTAGACCAATTTACAGGAGGGGAATTGGCATGAAGTCCCGTTCTTGTTCAAGGACTGTGGATTATTTAACTGCTTGGAAAGAAAGTGAAGAAACTCTTGTTTACCAAAGACATGATTGTGTATACATGAAGTTACAATACCAGATGATAAGCCTGAAAACATACATATTAATAAAATTATTCTGATTTGGCAGGTTATATTTAGGAATATATGTATATACATACATATATACATATAACATTTTTTTTTTAACAATTTGTGATTTTGGAAAAGAGTAAGGAGGAGTATTCTGGGCAGTAGAGGGAAAAGAAGGGAATGGGAAAAGAATGTAATTATATTATAATGTCAAAAATTAAAAAAACAGTAACAAAAGACTCTGGGGAGCAGCATTTATTTCAAAACTCCAGTACAGCTTTGATTATCTGTACATTAATTATTCTTTCATAGTGCTATCACATGGGACGTTGTTGGTCCAAAGATAAGAGGTAATTTGTGAATATAAGTGAGTTATAGATGTATTAACAGTATTACAAGATGAGGAAGAGGGTAATAGAGAGGAAGGAGAAGAGAAGGAGCAATGGGATGAGGAGAGGGAAGGAGAAACCTGTAACATTGACACTTTGCAAATCCAATGACTGAGTTATTAGGCCTGTTCCCTTAAGTATGGTAAACAGTGGCAGAAATGAAAATGACAGTCCAATTGTTTATCAGTTGCCATCATCAGGGCTGTAAGGAGTAGGTTTGGCAGCAGCGTGAGCTGACAGGTTAGGGAACTTACATTCCTACAGTTTAAGCTACTTGCTGCCTTTGCCTGTCACCCAGTCCACACTTTTGCAGGGCCAGGGCCAGAATCATTTTCTGTGTTCTCTCTAGCCCTCCCTTTTATTTCTGTGGCTTATCACAATGCATTTTGCCTGCTGATCTGTCTCTTATTTATGAAGTACACAACAGTAAGTACACGTGGGTTTTGGGTGGCTTTTTAGGAAACCGTCTTCCTTACATTCATGAGACTCGTTTGTCTGGAACTTAATGTCTTCAGAGGTTGGTTCCTTAGCCCAAGGTCATTTCCACATTTGGGAGCTTAAACATCTTTACTTACATCATTCACATCCCTTTATTTTATTCTGTAATGGCTCACTGTAAAGTTCAGTCATACAGGCCTGTAATATAGTCATAGTACTTCACACACACACACACACACACACACACACACACACTCACACACACACACACATACACACACACAAAACAAAAACAAAAACAAAAAAACCAAAGCAAACAGAAAACAAAAATGACAATAAAAACATCAAATGAAAACATGAAAAAGTTAAAAATTTTAAAGTAATATTTTCAAAAAGGAACAAGCAAGCAAATACACAGTCATGCACACGCACATACACAAATACACATACGCACACACACCCAGACACAGATAATTCAAATCATAACAAAACTGATTATTGTTACACATTTAAAACAGGGGCTTTTGCTTCTTAAAGTTTAAAATATTGGAGGAAAAGCATTTCACTAGCCTTTCTGTAGCATAATTCCAGTCTCAAAGTTGGATTGAAGTTGGTCACTGAGAGCAATGGTAATCTTAAAGTTATCATTTCATCTTTTAGCAGCAATAGTTTTTGACAGCCTCTTCTACAATAATCAAGTCTGAGAAAAACAATGCCCACATGTAATGTATATTTGATATATCTGCAGGTCATATACTTTTAAGCACGTTGAGTCATCAGAAACATAGCTAACGTATGGAAGGAAGTCCCTTAGTAATCATCCTGTGCTCTTCTGATGAGACAGAGAAGTGTGCTAGGTTTGGATCTCCATCCACAAATGTGCAGTGTAAACAATATTCAGAAATTATTTTGGACTTTAATGCAAAATATCATCATTTCCTTTTATTTAAATATCCAGTATCCTCTGGTGTGTACTATTGTGACTCATCAAAGTCACAGGAAGAGTTTAAATTTTGTTAGTGCTTTTATGATTTGGATATATTCATTAAGAACAGTTCCAAAGGAAGTACTTAATGGACTTTCAACATTTATAAGGTATGTAAAGAATATTAATCAATTGATTTTTTTCCCCTGGATAAAGTTAACTTTTTTTAATTTTGCCATAGGGGAAACTTTGGCAGTAAAGTTCTGTCCAGCACTGTGTAAAACATTCACTGAAATTTGAACTGAAAGTCTATATAAGATCAGCTTTTACAAAGTAGCTGTTAGTCCAATAAATTATGTAGCCTACATTGCCAGAAGAACACAACTGGATACACATGGCTCTAAACACCATTACACCATCTCTTTGCTCACTCCAGGACTGCTCTATTTCTCCCTGTCTAGTCTCCTTAGGTAGTTTTATCCAGCCCTATGCGGTTAAGGTCCCCCAAATACATGCTTGCCTTATTGTTACTCAAGTCACTTTTAGTGCTGAGCAACTGACACTGTATGGTCAATAACACTCCATGTCATTCATTTGAGTTTTACCCTCATTTGTTGTGCTCTGGATTCTGTGTTGGCAGTGTGAATTATCAATACAACCACCTTAATTGTGTATCCATTCATTTTACTTACACTGAAGTTCACAAACATCTGTTGCTTAAAATTATTGGGTTACCCTCGTAGCTATTGAGGACTAAGTTCATGCAAGATATTAGCTATAAACTGAGAAAATGTGGCATCTAATTCCTCAGAGGATGCTCAAGGAGTTAGTTGAGAAAATTATCATGTGTCCAAATGCAAATAATGGTGTGAAGTATTTGATGAAAAAGAAAACTGTAAGGCATAAGTAAAAGGAACCACATCAGAGTGACATTGGTAAATAATAAAATGTGGATCACCTTGAGTGTAGAGGAATTTTAATCCAGCCACATGGCTGCTCTGGCAAAGGGATCACCTCCTAGGTCTGTGTCATCTGGTTGGAGTACAGACAAGCTTTTAATCCCAGGAGAGAGAAGCAAGCAGTTCTGAGTTCAAGACCAGCCTGGTATGGAACAATTTCAGGTAAAGAAAAGATTAGGTCCAGGTTCGGTGGTACACATGTTTAATTTCAGCACTCAGGAGACATAATCATGCAGACTGAGTTCTAGTTAGTCAGTTCTGTTCAGCTGGTTGAGTTCAATGCAGTAGAGCTGGTCTGTTATTGGGAGTTCAGTCGGTTGTGAGTCAGTACAGTGAGTGTGGTGCAGTGATCCTAAGTTCATTTGTGAGTTCATGCAGTTCAGTGTAGTTTGGCAGAGGCAGTTGAAGCCAGAGAATATGAAGAAGCCAGAAGATTAGAACAAATTGGTAGTGTTAAGTTGAGGCCAAGCAGAGCGATTCAGCGAAGCTGGGTTGAATCAGTCACCTTGGAGAGCAGTTTGGTTCTGAACAGCTGAGTTGAACCAGCCAACCAGAGTTCAGAAAGAACTAGAAAGGGTGATCTTATTCAGCAGTAACCCTCCAAGATTACAATTACATCTAGTGAATAAAAGTTACATTTGTACTTCTGTATTAAAATTAATCTTTCCGAAGAAAGTGGATAGTCATGTAAGAAATACAAATGAATGTAAGCTCTTTCCATCATAAGAACTAGCAACAAAACTTGCCCTCTGAACAACTTAAATTAATTTGTTATTACCATAATGTATAGATTTGTCTGTACGTACAGATGTCACATTTATGACTGGAATTTAGAAGCCATCTTTCAGGATTTAGTTCTATCCTGATACCAGAAGTTTCCAAAGATATAACTCAGTTTATATTGTCACCTACTTGACTGAATTACTTGCTTTACAATCTGTAGTTTAAAATTTTCCATTTTAATTGATATATCAATTTCCACAAATATTTTTTTCATATTTATTCCTCCTGGGTTGAAAGTAATAAAGTGAAACAGTTTGTCTACCCACCTTACCCAGTGCATTTATCATAACAATCTGACCTCTGAACTGTAGAGATTTTTGTTTTGTTCTACATGTTCCTACAAAAAGGTTTTTACTGCAGATTGCTGTGATACCCCTGGGATTATTGCCTTTCATTCTACACTTATAAGTCTCACTTTTGTTTATGCTGCTTAAAAGTATTGCTCTAAGCTAATTCCCATGCATTTGACTATTAGGCACAACTGCTTATAGCGTCCAGTGAGTCCTTGGGATGTCTATGATTGTATCATCACTAATGACATTTTTAAAAACAGGATATTTTGGATAATTTAACATTGTTTCTAATTTAGTAAAAGGCAAGAGATGTATATGATCTGAAGGGAAACTAGAGGATGTGAAATATTGTTTAAAATGTAAAATATTGTATTCTGAATACAGTAAAAACCTTTGCCCTAAATTCATTTATCTGTGACCAAAACACTTTAATGGAATAAGAGCAATGAGAAGAGATGGTGTATACTTTTTGCTAAGAATTATGATCATTGGTGTAGTATAAATTAGGTACATAATCTGAATATATACTGGCTAAATAGCCAGGAAAATATCCAACAAATATATTTACATTTAAATGGTCTCAACAATACAGCATCTAACAGTAATGCAACATAGTAATGTAGATCCTCTCAGGGGAGGAAACATGAATGGATCGGAATCTGCGATGCATTCACAGGCTATCCTGCTTCAAATTCTAGCAACAGAAAATGGTGCTACTCATTATAATCATGAGAAAATGGAGCAAAACATGGGAGGAGTAAGCAGAAATATATTTTTTGTATTATCAAAGATTTCAGCTATAGAACTGAACAAACACAGTATAAAATAACTACATTTAAATAATAAAACAAAAGATATGACTGAGAACCTAAAGTAATGTTGAAATTGTATCAGCTTACTTGCCTGTACTTTGTTTCCTTGTTTTTTTTGTTGTTGTTTTTATTTTTTGTTTTTTGTTTTTACAGAAAGGATTTCCACTAAATAAATGAGTCGCATATATTTTTAGGACAATGAAACTATTATACATGATAATTTAGTGTTGAAAGTGTAATGAATGTATTTTCCAAAATCCACAGAGCTTAGCAATAAAAAATATGATCATTAGTTATTCTATTTTATAAAAGTATTCATCAAGTCATAGAATAAAGAGTTTCAAATAAGATCTAAATACATGATGGACTTATATTCGGCATCTGACAGAACAGCTCCTGTTTGGAGGACAGGACATTGAACTAAGCTTGCAGAAAGAATGAGACTACAAAATTAAAGGTTAGAAGAACTGTTTATTGCATTTGATAAAGTTGTTCTTATGAGGATATGGGTTATCTATTTTAGTGACACTCCCTATTTATGATTGGAGTGAACAGGTATGTAAATGAAGAAATCAGTATTGGCTGTCAGAATTCTGACAGAGGAATGGGTAATACATAACAATGAAGAGAACATAGTAACCACCACAGAAGAGGGATGAAGTTACACACACTACTATAAACTCATGTTTAATTTGATGTACATATATATATGGTATTTTTTCTGCTGTTAGTTCAGAAGACCCAGAAAGAATGCAAATCTGAGAATTGGATTGGAGCAGAGATTTACAGGATGAGTTTGAGTATCCTGTAGTATAATAACTAACAAAAATATTAAAATGTGAGCCTGGAGAGATAGTTCACTTGGCAACAGGTGGTTACACAAGCACAAGGAGCTGAGTTCAATCCCCAGAACCAGTGTAAACTCTAAGATTAGTGACACTGGAAATACTGACGTAGCAGAGACTGGTGGAACCCCTGGGACATCCTAGCCTGCTTGTCTAGCAGAATTAATGAGATGCAGGTTTCCTGAGAGATGCTTTTGTATTAAAATAAGGTGGAGACTGATTAAGGAAGACATTGGACTTCAATCTTTAGCCTCTGTGTGCACCTGCATGCACATATAAGTACACTTCTATAAACATGTGTATACGCACAGTTATATATCTGCACAAGTATTAAAAGTTAAATTAATCAAGTAAACACAAATGTCCACAATAACCGGACATTAAAGACAATTATAAAAACAGGAAACAACTCAACACAGTTTCCCAATGTCCAATGTGGAAAAATTTCAGCAAACAATTAAATGAGACAGTGCTTAGCTACAACTCAGTGTCGGAAGTAAATGTGTCCAGTATACAGAATTATCAATTCTTGACTGAGGAAATGAATGAGTAAATAGAGGTGAATCTCCATTGCAGAGAAATTTTAGGTAATTTAAAAGACACTCTGCCCTCCAAGAAGTAAAACGCCGGCACACTTCATCTTCTGCACAGCTGTCTGAGCCCAGAGGAAAGGACTTTGATGGAGACATTCTAAATAGGGCTGTTTCAAGGTCTCTTACTCTCTGTACATTTTCTTGTTGTTGTATTAGTTCCATCTACTGCAGGAAGACTTTTCTTTGATGATGGCTGAGCAAGACTTTGATCTATGGTTATAGCAGAATGTCAATGTCTTACTCAGGGTTTCTATTCCTGCACAACATCATGACCATGAAGCAAGTTGGGGAGGAAAGGGTTTATTCAGCTTACTTCCACATGGCTGTTCATCACCAAAGGAAGTCAGGACTGGAACTCAAGCAGGTCAGGAAGCAGGAGCTGATGCAGAGGCCATGGAGGGATGGTCTTTACTGGCTTGCTTCCCCTGGCTTTCTCAGCCTGCTCTCTTATAGAGCCCAAGACCTCTGGCCCAGGGATGGCACCACCCACAAGGGGCAATTGAGAAAAATGCCCCACAGCTGGATCTCATGGAGGCACTTCCCCAACTGAAGCCCCCTTCTGTGATAACTCCAGCCTGTGTCAAGTTGACACACAAAACCAGCAAGTACAGTCAATAATGGTCACTTTATGGCTATGTTCATTTTACCTTCTCACTTATTAAGAATGAGTTGTATGTAGAAGCTTCCTTTGAATGTAATGGGATTCTTGTAAAGTTTATTTAAAATGTCAAATTTACAAAATTATACCTCATTATTTAAAAGAACAATTACCTAAACATTGTAGAATTAGATTGTTACCAGATAATATACATTTCTGACTAGTGAAAACCTGGCTCTATAAAATTAAAACTGTGAGTCTGGTCAAGCAAGGGGGTTCGGTAGGGAAACCACTTGCTATCAAGCCTGAAAACCTGAGTTCGATCCTTGAATTTTACATGGTAGAAGGTGAGACTGTGTTCCACATGATTTCCTCCAGCACCCCCACTCCCAGCTTGTGCAAGGTGACACATGCATGCCCTGCAGAAGAAAATGATTGCAAAAGAAAATTTTCGAAAATTCATGAATTTTCTAATACAGTCTTAAGAAGCAAAACTATTCAGGGGGATATATAAGAGAAAAGTGAAAGTTATATATCCCCATAAATAAGATTCTAAATATCCTCAGACAATTACCACCCAAATAAGCCTAGTTATTTACAAATTAGTGATAATTCACAAGCAAGATGGAGTTACTCTGGCAACATATGAGGCTTTAATGTTATAATAACTAGGGATGAGATTCACCCTAATGACAATTAAAGTGATGACGTTCATAGATTCTGAGAAAAGCAATTTTTTTTTGGTATGGCAAAAATGTATTCAAATTTTCTTCTAGTATAAATAGAAATGACTTCTTTATTCTCATAAAGATTGTCTACCATCGGTCTACAGCAAAAATGGCTTCTGAACCAGAGAAAGGATTGAGCTCCTCCTGATCTCTGTTTCTATTTAACAATGGTTGAATCCTCACCATTGAAGCTATTGTAGGAGAAAAAAAAAGAAGTACTTAAGAAAGTGCACACAGGACAAGGAACAAGAAACCAAACAGTATTGTTAACATATTAATCTAAAATAAGAAACTGAAACTCTCCAAAGATGGCAAATGATTATAATTAATAGAAATGCTTACCAAGGTGACTTTGTATGCAATTGATATGTAAAATATTGTGGTGATTTTATACTGTAGCAAGGAAGACAGAACATATTTTGGGCTGATGCAGTTCATGCAGTAGCAGCAAAATATAACACTTATGGGAATATAACTCATTTAAGAAAAACAAGATCTTACTGTAAATTTATATAATAGATAATGTGGGATGTTATGAAGAGCAAAATAGTTGAAGAAAAACACTTGTTTTCATTGTTAAAATTATTTGGACATGCCAATTTTTTAGTGTTAGGATTTTTAGTGACCATAAATTCCTATTAAAACTTCATAGATTTTATCTTGAAAATACTTGAAATAATGACTTAAGAAGGGACAAATCACTTCTGAAGAAACAAAGAACAGAGAAAGGAAACATCCATATGCTACTAACAGACACATATGGGGCCTCCTAAAATTATAGAAGTTAAAACACCTAAGAACTCAGAAATAATTGGCTTGGGGTAGAAAACAAGCACAAAACTGAACATGAAGGAGCATATGAATGGTGCTGCTGTTTCATATGAATTTGATGTGTAAAAGGGAGTCTTTTCAAACACATGGGAAAATACAACCTTGACAGTTGGAAAAAACCCACAAGTGAAACTTTTCTTACTCTGCATACAATATTCAGTTATTTTGTGACAAATTCTTACTTATATATAATTCCCCTCACCAAGCACTCTCTTCTTTCCATGGCTGTTGTATCCCATTTTCTTACCAAGTAGTAATTTTCCTTCTATTTCAGGTCTCTTTCTCTCTCTCTGTCTCTGTCTCTCTGTTTGTCTCTCTCTGTGTCTGTCTCCATCTCTCTGTCTTTTTTTCTCTCTCTCTCTGTCTCTCTGTCTCTGTCTCTGTCTCTGTCTCTCTCTCTCTCTGTGTGTGTGTGTGTGTGTGTATGTGTGTGTATACACATGTGTGAATCTGGTGTAGGTTATCTTTCCTGCTGTATGGTCATGATTGAAATGGTCATGTAATATCCAGGAGTTGTGATTTTCTATTACTCCTACCTATCATCTAACTCTCAAAAGTGAATGTTTATGTGAACAGAAAAAGGGAAAGGTTTTAGAAGATAAAATTACAGATATTTTTATGATCTCTAGCTGCTAAATGTTTCTCATTTAAGTTCTTCAGTTCTCAAATATGTAAACTAGATAAGGATACAGTAATATAAAAATATGCTAATTAATTAAATATTATTCTTTTAAATACTTTGTACCTTGAGGTTTGTTTTACAGGTAAGGCACAAATCAAAGAAGAAAACATACAAAACTATAGTCCTTGCATACTATATTCTTATTCAGATATTGCATTACCATATTCATAGGATGGTATGTACATATATGCCTACCTTCTTTTCCTTAAATATTTTTTGTTTGTATTTTGTGTGCATAGATGTTTTGTCTACATGTATATAAGGGCAATATATACATATTTAGTGCCCTAAGAAGCCTAAAAATGGTGCCTATAAAGGGTGCCATATTCCCTGCAACTTTACTTATACAGGGTTATAAGTCATTAAGTGGTAGCTAGTGACAGAACCTGGCTATTCTGCAAGCTTATTGAGTGCTTGCTATCTACCTATCTACCTATCTACATATCTATCTATCTATCTATCTATCTATCTATCTATCTATCTATCTATCTATCTATCTATCTATGTATTCTTTAACCCCCTTTCTTTTTACAGCCCAGACTTTGTCCACCTCCTGGTCTACCCTCCAACTGTTCCACACCCCACATGTCCTCCTCACACCACCCCTGTGTCCTAGAGGATGTCCGCTCCCCCTCATCCCACAAGACTTTCCCATACCCTGGAGTTCCAAATCTCTCTAGGGTTAGGTGCATCTTCTCTGAGTCCAAACCCCACAGTCCTTTGCTGTATATGTGTTGGGGGCCTCATATCAACTGGTGTATGTGGCCTGTTTGGTGACTCAGTATCTGAGAGATCTTGGGGGTCCAGGTTAGTTGAGACTGCTGGTACTCCTATAGGGTTGTCCTCTTCCTCAGCTTCTTCCAGCTTTTCCCTAATTCAACCACAGGCGTCACCAGCTTCTGTCCATTGGTTAGGTACAAATATCTAGATCTGACTTTTTCAGCTGCTTGTTGGGTCTTTTGGAAGTCAGTCATGATAGGTCCCTTTTTGTGAACACTCCATAGCCTTTGTAATAGTGTCAGTTCTTGGGGCCTCCCATTGAGCTAGATCCCACTTTGATTCTGTCTCTGGACCTTCTTTTCCTCAGGCTCTTCTCCATTTCCTTTCCTGAAGTTCTTTCAGACAAGAACAATTATGAATCAAAGTTTTGACTGTGGGATGGCAACCCCATCCCTCACTTGATGCCCTGTCTTTCTACTGGAGGTAGGCTCTACAAGTTCCCTCTTCCCACTGTAGGGCATTTCATCTAAGGTCCCCCCTTGAGTCCTGAGAGTCTCTTACCTCTCAAGTCTCTGGGACCTTCTAGAGGATCCCCCACATCCTATCTGCAGAGGTTGTCTGTTCTAATTCTTTCTGCTGGCCTTCAGGGCTTCAGTCATGTTTTGCCCAACACAGTCAAACAGGTGAAGAAATTGAACAAGTGGTCCAAGACCTAAAAGTGGTAGTGGAAACAATAAAGAAAACACAAAGGGAAGCAACCATTGAAAGGAAAACCTAGGAAACCTGTTTTCCTAGGAATTACAGATGTAAGCATTGCTAACAGAAAACAAGAGAGAGAAGAGAGAATCTCAGGTATAAAAGATATCTTAGAAGATATTGACACACCTGCTAAAGAAAATTCAAAACATAAAAAATAATCCAGGATATCCAGGACACAATGAAAAGACCAAATGTAAGAATAATAGGACTAGAGGAGAGAGAAGATTCCCAGCTCAAAGGACCTAAAAAAATGGCTTCAACAAAATCACAGAAGAAAACTTCCCAAACCTAAAATATTGAGTGCTCTTAATGCTGAGTGATCTCACAAACTCAACAAGCTTACCTTCTTTATGCCATTTTAAAAACACATAAAAAAACATGAGAAGAACATCTTTAAACATAAATAGTTTTATCCACAATCAAAGAAATCAGGATATTCAGAAACTGTAGGAGTCAATTTATAATCAATTCTTTATTAATTATAATCAAGGAAACTACAATTAAAAATGAATTATCCTATTGTAGTCACCTGGTGAAGAGACTCTGGGACTCAAAGGTAAAACAATGTCTAAACTACCTTCAAATAAATATAATTTTTCACTGAGATGGTGGTAAAGAAATCATTAAATCCAAGTGGGAGGCAGTTTATAAATATCTGAATGGCTGAATTGATCAATATTTTTATCAGTTGTGTATCTAATGTGTATTAGAATCATGTTATAAAAGTGGAAAATGACAATGAATTTGAAAATAGTATACAATATTATTCATTTTATTTATTTATTTATTTTATTTAAATATTATTTATTTATTTATTTTAGACACATATCTTGTGTCTAAAACTAAATGCTAAAGAAAAAAAAATAATCCTCAGAAGGTTATGTGTTTACCAACAAATTGATTAGCTTAGAAAAATATGATAATCTTTTACAATGTCATAAACTACAGAGACTGATTCAAGATGATATATAAACCATGAATGAGTGCAGTGAGTGGGAAGATTGAACTTTTGATCAAAAACTTTACAACAAAGACTCAGGACACCAAAGCCCTTTGGCTACCTGCTAGAGACCACCACTTCTTCCAGGTCCCTTTCTTCCTTGGTATTTAATTTGTATTTATAGTTTCCCACCAAGGCCAGGTCAGTGCCCTGGCCAATACCTGCCCAAAAGCTGCAGCCTGTGTGCTTCCCAGGAGATCCTTAGTGATCAAGGACACAAAGCTCTATCTTCCTTCTAGCCAACTTACTTATTCAGCCTAGACCGGTGGACTGATAGACACTTAAACCCTCCAGCCTGTGAGCCTCCTAGGAGGTCCTCAGTAACCGGGGGCACAGGAGGCCTCTTCTAACTAGAGACATAGGAGGCCCACACTAACCAGAGACAATACTACTTGCCTCCAAGGAGACCAACCTTAACTCAGGTCACAGAGCTCTACCTGCCTCCAAGGAGACAAGTTCCAGTCAGAGACAACCAGGCCAGTTAATACCAGAGAAAACCAGAGGCAGTTTGATCTACCAGAGGTAGTTGTGCTCCTACCACAGCAAGGCCTGGCTACACCAACACTCATGAAAAGCAAGATAATGATCTAAAATTTCACCTTTTGAAGAGGATAGAGGCCTTTAAGGATATACAGAACTCCCTTAAAGAAATACAAGAAAATACAATCAAACAAGTAAAGGAATTGAACAAAATTAACTCACAGTCAAAAATCTCTGACCCAGAATTATTCATGTCTAAAAGAATTACAGGGACAAAAATAGCGAAAAGACTGAAAGAAGGGATAACCAATGACTGACCCAACTTGTGTTCCATCTCTCTAGGGGGTACCAAGGCCTGACACTACTGTACTATGATGTACTTACAGACAGGAGCCCGGCATAGCTGTCTTCTGAGAGGGCATACCAGCAGCTGACTGAGACAGAAGTAAATATTTACACTGAACCATTGGATTAAAGTCGGGGAAATCTGTGCTTGAATTAGGGGAAAGAGGGAAGAAACTGAAAGGGAGAACAACCCCATAGGAGGACCAGTAAGTTCAACTAACCCAGACCTCAAGAAACTGAGCCATCATTTAGGATCATACGTCAGCTGGTTCAAGGCCTCTGGCATATTTATAGGAGAGGACTGCCTGGTTTGACCTCAATGGGAGAAGATGTGTTTAATCCTTGAGAGACCTGAGGCCCCAGTGAAGCAGGAGGTCTGATGGGGAGGGGAGAACACTATCTCAGAGGCAAGGGGGAGGAGGAATGAGATAAGGAACTGTGGGAGGGAGGACTGATTGGGGCAATGACTGAAATGTAAATAAAATAATTTTAAAAAGTTAAACATTTCAAAATAGTAAAATAAATTGTTTTTAATAAATAAAGATAATAATGCTTATATATAAGTTGAAAAAAGATTTTTGTTTACAATATTTTTTCTTTTGGAATTATAGATATATCATCATTCCCTCCCTTCCTTTTTTCCCTCCAACATCTCTCTTCCCATGAAACTCTCCTTTTCTTTTTCAAATTCATGGCCTGTTTATATATAAATATGAATGTAAATGTTCATAAATATTTACATATATAACCTTACACAGATATGCACATATATTCTGATAGTGGTAGAGATAATCTTTTCAAGGAGGATCCTCATTAATTGATTACCCAATGGTAAGTTGTCAGCCCTAATCTCATATACATACAGGTATACAGACTGAAATAGTTGTATTTATGTATCTCCATCCTTTTATGACTAGTCAGATTCTAGCTTGCAAAAGTCTAGGTTAAGACGTTTTCACTTTGGAATTCTATCATGTATTTAAAGAATAGTTGAAAATTTCTTTAATTCTTCTGGAAACAATAAAGGACAAATTCATGTATGCTTATTTGCAGTGAGTACTACAATGACAACAAAAATAGATAAAAATATAAGGTGTTACAAGCCAATAATTATAGTTAATATTGGTATTACCACCCCCAAAACTAACAAAAGAAATTTGAGGATACTCAATATATAACTATTCCTATCAATAGATGAATAGAATATATGATATATATTTGAATATATGAATACACTAATACATAGACATATAGACACAAACACATGGACACTGACATACATACAACTCACAAACCCCCACACACAGACACCCATACAAGATTGTAAAGTCCTCAAAGCAAAGAACATCTTGTTCTGGTCAGTAGCACCCTGAACCATGAGGACGTTATAAGACATGAAGAAATCCAGTTGCAGAAGGATAAGATAGCACACTGTTATGAATTTTGGACTCGAAAATACAAGTAAACTTTTAGAAACCCTGCAGAATGCTGATGACTTGTGGATTATAGAAGTATAACATTGTTTCCAGGAGGTATAGAGCTTGTCATACAATGAAAACAAGTTGTACAGGACTGTTTTTGTAGCAATTGCCTATTGTTCTTTATAAACTAGAAACAATGAATCTCACATCAAGAGCCCTTACAATAACAACAGTATGAATATAATGCATGAGATTTCTGTTTCAGAAATATTTCTTATTTTTATGTCTATCATTTTGAGCTACATGACAGCACAACCTGGGTGACCGATATCACTTAATGGGTTGGAAAACTAAATGACAGATAATGTTTATCAATAGATCACTTTGCTATCACAGACTACTGAATAGCTTTACTATATCATGTAGATTGCAAAATTATAGTGAACTAGCCAACTGAAATAATTTACTTTAAATAAAAAAGCCATGTGTCAACCACTGTTGACTTCACTATCTCTACTACCAGTCTTGAAAACATTCTGGCATCTGTGGAAAACACAGATTTACTCTTTTCAGAAAGAAGCATTCATAATTCATATTCTGATGTCATGTGGCCAATAAAAGCACATCCAATGGCAATGATCTTTTCCCAGGATTGGCATAACATCTAAAGGGCTGTGTATATTACACAAACAGTTCATAGTCTCAGAACTTTGCTTTGTCTGCGACATAAGGGAAGTCAGTGTTTTAAATCACAGTGTAAACATTACATCAAACAGACCTGGGGAAGGTAGGGAAATCATTATTAGCATATCACATATTATCTCCCCAGTATAGTCAACTAAACACTGGTACAACATCTGGCTCCAGGCTAACATGTAGCAAGAAAAAGAGAATGATTATCTTCCATAGTCAGAAAACTTGTGGTAAAATAAGAGAAGGCAAAAGTTAAAATATAGTTACATATATAGATAGCCATATGTAGAAAAGTACATATATTTATATATCCTTTATTTTTTAATAAATAACAATGTAAGATATTATCTGAGCTGAGAAAATATGAGATAAAATTGAAAAAAGTATGGAAGATTATTTAGTAAACAGGGATTTATTAAAATGTGCTATGTTTTCCAAAGTGTGCTGGTGGATGTCAGTTTTATTACATCTTTCTTGATTCTCCAAATTGTAGCTTATATAGCATAAGACAATAAATCATTTATGTTTTTGTTCAAAGATATGATAAAGTAAGAGAAATGTTAAGAAAGTTTTTAATATTATTGAAGCAAAATGAAAGCAAAACACAGTAGACAGTAGACATTTCTACTGTCTACAGTAGAAAATGAAAGTGATTGGCAGTCACTGATATTAAATAATTGTTTCACTGGTTGATGATCATTCATAACCTTCCAAATTTCTGCCACTTAAAACATTTCTAATGTTCAGTGACAGATTTAATACCCTCAGACTCTACATCCTACTGAAATATTTTGTAATATCAATTTTACTTTCAACAAAATAAATTTAATCTCCTAAATTTTCATTTCATAAAATAATACTTCACACTGTTTACAAATGTATATGTGATTTGTTACCTTAATGCCACAAATTTGAGGATAATTGCAGATAAGCTTCCTTTTATATCTTTTAAATGTATTGATTTTCTGGTGCTCTTATGGAACTATGTTTACCTTTCATATTTATTTATTTACTTTATTTAAATTCCAGCTGTTGACACCCACTCTTCATCCCTCCTCCCATAGTTCCTCCAACCCATCAAGTGATATTGATCACCCACGTTGTGCTTTCATATAGCTCAAAATAATAGACATAAAAATATGAAATATTTCTCAAACAGAAATCTCATGCATTGTATTCATACTGTTGTTATTGTAAGGGCTCTTGATGTGAGATTCATTGTTTCTAGTTTATAAAGAACAATAGGCAATTGTTACAAAAACAGTCCTGTACAACTTGTTTTCATTGTATGACAAACTCTATACCTCTTGCAAACAATGTCATACTTCTATAATCCACAAGTCATCAGCATTCTGCAGGGTTTCTAAAAGTTTACTTGTATTTACGCGGTCAATATTCATAACAGTGTGCTATCTTATCCTTCTGCAACCGGGTTACTTCATGTCTTATAATGTCCTCATGGTTCAGGGTGCTACTGACCAGAACAAGATGTTCTTTGCTTTGAGGATTTTACAGTCTTGTATGGGTGTCTGTGTGTGTGTGTGTGTGTGTGTGTGTGTGTGTGTATGTGTTTGTGTGTGATTTGTTTGTGTCAGTGTTCATGTGTTTGTGTCTATATGTCTATGTATTCTTGTATTCATATATTCAAATATATATCATATATTCTATTCATCTACTCATAGGAATAGTTATACATTGAATATCCTCTTATATTTCTTTTGTTAGAAAAAGGAAGGGAGGGAATGATATATCTATAACTCCAAAAGAAAAAATATTTAAACAAAAATCTTTTTCAACTTATATATAAGCATTATTATCTTTACTTATTAAAAATGATTTATTTTACTATTTTGAAATGTTTAACCTTTTTAAAGATTTATTTATTCATTATATGTAAGTACACTGTTGCTGTGTTCAGACACCCCAGAAGAGGGCATCAGATCTCATTATGGATGGTTGTGAGCCACCATATGGTTTTCTGGGATTTGAACTCAGGGCCTTTAGAAGAGCAGTCAGTGCTCTTAACCTCTGAGCCATCTCTTCAGCCCAATGTTTAACATTTTTAAAAATTATTTTATTTACATTTCAATCATTGCCCTCCTTTAGTTCCCCTTCCCACAGTTTCTCATCCCATTTCCCTTCCCCTTGCCTCAGAGGGTATGCCCCACCTCCAATCAGTTCTCCTCCTTCTTTTCTGGGGCCTCAAGTCTCTCAAAGATTAAGCACAACTTCTCCCACTGAGTCCAAACCAGGTAGACTTCTGCTACATAGTGGTAGGGGACTTGAACATGCTGATGAATGCTCTTCATTGGTGATTCATTTTCTGGGAGCTCCCTGAGGTGTGGGTTAGTTGAGATTTATGGTCTTCCTATGGGTTCACTCTCCCTTTCACCTTCTTCAATCTTTTCCCTGATTCAATTATAGGAGTTCCCAACTTCAGTCCAATGGTTGGGTTTAAGTATCTGTTTTTGTCTCAGTCAACCACTGGTATAGTCTCTCAGAGGATAGCCATGCCAGGCACCTGTCTGCAAGCACATCATAGTATAGTAATGTCAGGCCTTGGTGACCCCTCAAGAGATGGAACACAAGTTGAGCCAGTTATTGAATCTCCTTTCCTTCAGTCTCTTCTCCATTTTTGTCCCTGTAATTTTTTTAGAAAGGAACAATTCTGGGTCAGGAATTTTGACGGTGAGTTAGTAACCTATCTTTATACTTGGTGCAATGTCTATCTACTAGAAGTAGACTCTGAATGTTCTCTCTCGGCATTGCTAGGCTTTTGGTTAAGGTCACTCTCACTGAATCCTGAGAGTCTTTCACCTCTTGTGTCACTGGTACTTTCTAGAGGGCCTCCCCATCTTTGATTCCTCCATCCAGGCTGCATATTTCCATTCATTCTCCTGGCCCCTGGGGCTTCTCTACTGTCCACCTTACCCCTCATATTTGATTCTATTTCCCTCTTCCTCCTCTCTTCTTTCTCTGAGGTCCCTCCCTCCCTATATCTTCCATGATTATTTTATTCCTCCTTCTACATAGAATTGACGTACCCTCAGTTGAGCCTTTCTGTCTGTTATACCTCTTATAGTATGTGGGTTGTATCCTTGGCTTTCTGTACTTTTTGGCTAATATCCACTTATTAGTGAGTACATACCATAAATATCTTTTGGATTCTGGGTTACCTCACTCAAGATGATATTTTCTAGTTTCATCCATTTGCCTGTAAAATTCATGAATTCCTCTTTTTTTTTTAATTTATTTTTTAGCTGAATGATATTCCATTGTGTAAATGAACCACATTTGCTCTATCCATTCTTCAGGTGAAGGGTATCTGGGTTGTTTCTAGCTTCTAGCTATTACAAGTAAGGCTGTTATGAACATAGTGGAGCATATGTCCTTGTAGTATGGTGGGGCATCTTATGAGTATATGCCCAAGAGTGGTATAGCTGGGTGTTCAGGTAGAACTACTTCCAATTTTCTGAGGAACTGCCATATTAATTTTTAGAGTGGTTGTACAAGTTTGCATTCTCAACAACAATGGAAGAGTGTTTCCCTTTGCTCACATATTCACCAGCATGTGTGTTAATTGAATTTTTGATCTTAGTTATTCTGATTGGTGTAAGGTGGAATTTTAGGATTGTTTAGATTTACATTTCAATGATGACTAGGGATTTTAACATTTAACATTTCTTCAAGTACTTCCCAGTCATTCATGATTCTTCTGTTGTTAATTCTCTGTTTAGTTCTGTACTCCACTTTTTAAATTAGGTTATTTGGTTTTTGGAGTTTAACTTCTTGAGTTCTTTATATATTTTGAATATTAACCCTCTATCATATATAGGGCTAGTGAAGATTTTCCCCCAATCTGTAGGTTGCCAATATGTCATATTGATGGTGTCTTTTGCCTTACAGAAGACTTTCAATTTCACAAGATCCCATTTAACAACTTTTGATCTTAGAGCCTGGGCCATAAGTGTTCTGTTCAGGAAATTTCTTCCTATGGTAGTGAGTTCAAGGATTTTTCCTACTTTGTCTTCTATTAGATTCAGCGTATCTGGTTTTATGCTGAGGTCTTGATCCACAAGGACTTGAGCTTTATGGAAGGTGATAAATAATGGAACTATTTTCATTATTCTACATATAGACAGCTAGCTAGTTAGACCAACTAACTAACTTTATCGAAGATGCTTTCTTTTTTCCATGTCTTTGGGGTTCTTTATCAAAGATCATGTGTGTACAAGTGTGTGAGTTTATTTCTGAGTTTTGATTTTATTCCATTGATTGACATGTATTGTATTTATAATAATATCATGTGGATCTTATCAATATTGCCTTTTAGTACAGCTTGAGGTCACAGGTGGTGATTTCCCTAGATCTTTTATTATTAATTGTTTTTGCTATGCTGGCTTTTTTGTTATTTCATATGTTGAGAATTGCTCTTTCCATGTCTGTGAAATGGATGTTCTGTTGGAATTTGGATGGAGATTACACTGGAGCTGTAAATTGCTTTTGGTAAGATGGCCATTTTTACTATGTTAATCCTACCAATCCATACTTTTAGTGTTTCAACTACACTATCGTGACTTCACCAAGGGTGAAAAGGTATTGGTTAGCGTATTAATGTACGTACTAAGATCCAAATATTTTATGAACTTTGAGTGATACTGTGGTTACAGTTTTCACCATTACATAGATCCATACATTTACCACCAACCAGGCAGCACACACTAGTTGATATGAGGCCCCTGACACATATATAGAAAAGTTGTATCTTAACCCAATATCTCAGTAGAAATACTAAGGTAACAAAAACCAGCTAAGACAATATCATCTTTTTTATTGTTTAAGTTACATTACTTATAAGTTTTCTGTTACTTCCATATGAAATTACAATATAACTTGACATAATGCAAATTGCTTTATCAACATTTGATATTGATATAGATGATCATACAAAGTTATACAAATATACCAAAATAGGTATCTTGTGTACAAGTCAATAAGGAATTATGGCACATTCCTATTAAGGTTAGATCATTCATTTTGAAGAGCAAAATGGAAGTATGTTCAAAACCTATGTAACCTATCTTGGAAGAAGGTCCTCAGATTAAATGAATTATTTTCTTAATTTAATTTTATACTTTTTCCTTATGTGTATGGATGCATATATTTGTACAGTTGTGCCTGTGTCTGCCTGAGTTTAGGTGTTGTGGAGGCCTGGGCCTACAAATCCCTCTGGAGCTGGAGCTGAACGTACTGTTGAACCATCCAATTCAGGTTCCAAACTCAGAGCCTCTGGAAGCCCAGTAAGTACCCTTAACCAGCAAACCATCTATGGAGCCCTTCAAATGCTTCTCTGTTTTGTTTTGTTTTCTAATCTTTTTCTATTAATCTTGAGATAATGGTATAAGTATATCATTTATCCCTTTGATGTTCTCCAGCGACCCCTTCTTGCTCTGTTTCAAATTCATGACCTATTTTTATATTTTGTTTATATATATATATATATATATATATATATATATATATATATAAACACATGTGTGTATATATACATGTGTATACATATGTATATATGTGTGTACATACATATAATATGTGTGTTTGTGTGAGATTTCATAACATAACTTGTTCATTGCATGCTACTTTTCTGTATTTATCCAGGACTGACGTTTGGTACTTTGGTATCGGATAACCAGTTGACATTCTTTTCCTTAGAAAAGAAAGTTTCTCCTACTCCTTGTGTATCTTGGTTTTTTGGAGCTTTTGTGTAGGCTTCAGGCCTACTGGCCTTTTTCCTGTCCAGTTTAGCATGTATAAATTTTGTAAAATTAAAAATAAAGATGGTTAAAATGGGCCTGCATCTGCCCTGGGCAGCACAGTAGAGCTGGCACTTGGGGATATGGGAATGGAAGACCATCTCCGAAGGTCTGAGAGTTGGCCCTGTTGGCATGAACACAGAAGAAACAGTCCTACATCTTGCCATCTGCCGCAGGAGGAGAACTGTCCGTGTCCCTCACCTGGGCAAAGTGGGAAAACTGGTCTGCTGGTGACACATCCACCCTCCAGACCCAAATCCAGTTGGCCTAACCTGATGTATACTCTATCTGTTAACTACTGGAGTGCATGAAAGGGCTGGTTCTGCAGAACCAAAGCTGGAGGATCTCTATAACACTGGGCAATAATAGGATATTTGAGAGAATCCAGTACAGATAGTTTGGCAGAAGCCAGAGGCCTCAAGTCACACCTATGATTCATTGCAATGAACACTTCCAAGTAAAGCTTTTTGAGCAAAAGGATACTTTATGTGACATATCATAGTTTTGACAAAGAGTTTTTTAAATTTTTTATTTTAGTATTATTTTTATTCTTTTCCTGTTGTTTTTGTTTTTGTTTTCGTTTTGAGGCTGATTGTAAAGAACAAAGAGAGATGAATGGGTTGGGTGCATGATTTGAAATTCACAAAGTTAAAAAACTATTGAGAAGTCACAATTTAAAGAACAAAATATACACGAGTGGCAAGATGACATTAGGAAATTTCTCTGGAAGAAGGAACACCCTCATATATATCATCACTAAAAAAGAAAGAAACATAACATAGTGGTAGAGACCTCCCATCACTTGGGAGGCAGAGGCAAACAGAGCTCTGAATTTGAGAACAGCCTGTTGTACATAGTGAGTTCTAGGACAGTCAAGGCAATATAAAGGAAGCCTGTCTTAAAGCAACAAACAAACAAGTAAATAAATAAGTGGATACACAAATAAGAAAGGAAGAATAAAAGCTGGGGTGATCCCTCATTCCTCTAGGAGCTATCCCAGAGAGAAAGCCAAAATGCTTATATTCATCACTCAGGCTTGTGTGTGAGGCAACAGACGTTCTTCTGGGCACAAACACCATACGTGTTTTTGCCAAGATCTCTAGTATTAGGCATTATTTGATACACCATTATTCCTGCTATTGCTACGGCTGCTGCAGATGTACCACAGAGTCAGTATATCTGATTTGTAGACACCTGGGAGAGTAGACAACTTTCTATTCAGCTACTCCATCTCTTGTAATGGGAATTTGTGTCATAACGCTTAGTATTTTTCCTTCTCAGAAAGACTTCAAATGTCAGCACTATAGTTGCAGGTATTTAGTACATAAGGGAACTAAGAAAAGCAGAAAAACATCCTGCCACGTATGCCAAGAGAATACCAGGAAGGGCCGTAAGGATTATTTAGCAGCACGTTCACACACTGGGGCAGAGTGAGGGACAGTTTTGGTTCGGGTGGTTGCTATCCACAATGAAAAAGTCAAACCAATCTAACAAAATAAACAATGGGAAAATTATTGGAAGTTCATGTAATGAACTCAAGCCTTCAGAAAATGCCATTGATAGAGGCTTAATGGTTCTTATGAGCTATTTCAAATAACTTGGCAATGAAGTCAGTAGTGTAAAACTGATGAATATTAACATCTAGACTATTATTAGTTGAAAGGAAAAAAAACCAATATACTCACAGTTGTCAGAACGTTTTATGAGTACTGCTCAGACATTGTGTACTTGAAATGTGGCTAGCTGCATGTGGAGAAAAGCAAACGTATGTGGTGTTAGCTGAGACTTTCGACAGGTAATGAGTAGAGAAGGGTGTTTATGGATTTTAGAACACAGAAGTCGGTAACACAAGGAAGAGAAGAGAGATTTTAAAGCCTTTAGGAAACAACTAATTCAGAAATAGTGCTCAAATATTAAATTGCTTTTAAAGGAGAAATTAAACTCTCACCTCACCTCACATGCCCGGCCTTTGAAAAGTCCGTTCCTTTGCATTAACCTTAAACCCATGTTGACTTCGGCAGCACTTTATTCCTTCCAATGCTAGTTGGTTAGCCATGCGTCTATCATTCCCTCCGCCTGTATAATGTCTACTCAGAGCATGAGATAATGCATACATGGCATCATTTAACCCCAGGTAAATATTTCTTAAAGCAAGCTCTAGACTATCCTCCCCACTCTGTTCTACTTACTCTATTTGTGTCTATCCCCCACTTTTCTCTCCATCTTTGACAAACTTTATTTTAATGACTTGTTCCTATTTTCATGTGGTCTGGAGAAGATAAGTCAAACTCTTTGAGCTAATTTAATCACATTCCCAAGGACAACAGTGTATTCTGTTCTGATCCATCCTTACATCGTAGTCTGAAAAATCCACTTGACAAAATCATTTTGACATATGCTGTCAACCCTCATTTGGATAGAATATTGATCATTTTCTACTAGAATATATTGAGTATATTTTACACATTAAATCCTAGTCAATAAAGGCTAAACTTGTCTCTTAATTAAATTGCATCCTTAAGGGGACGGCATAAAAATCCTTTGCATTCTTATCTGCATACAGAACACCAGTGCACAACTAGTGCTGTAGAATCTGCACATAATCACAGGATAGAAGAGTATGAAAGCAAAAGAATATATGAGAAAAATTTGTGGGAGGAAAGGGAAGGAGTAACCTATGACACTATAGTATACTATCAAAAGTAAATATTATTGCAAAATAATTATAATGGAGGAAATGGTATTTGAAGTGTACTTTGAAAATGTTTCCAAAAATCACTCTTAACTCAGAAAATATAAAAATTCCTCATAGTCAAAAGGTGGTCTGTGTAAATGTTCAAATTTGGATTCCCCACCCCCCCACTCCACCTGATCTCTAAACTCCTTGGGGCCTCCAGTCTCTTGAGAGTTAGGTGCATCATCTCTGGATGAACACACACCTGGCAGTCCTCTACTGTATGTGTGCTATGAGCCTCATAACAGCTGGTATATGCTGCCTGGTTGGTGGTCCAGTGTTTGAGAGATCTCGGGGGTCCAGATTGAGACTGCTGGTCCTCTTACAGAGTTGCCCTTCTCCTTAGCTTCTTTTAGCCTTCCCTAATTCAACAACAGGGATCGGTTGCTTCTGTCCATTGGTTGGGTGCAACTATCTGCCTGTGACTCTTTCAGCTGCTTGTTGGGTCTTCTGGAGTGCTGTCATGCTAGGTCACTTTTTGTGAGTGCTCCATAGCCTTAGTAATAGAGTCAGACCTTGGAACCTTCCCTTGAGCTGGATCCCACTTTGGGCCTGTCCCTGGACCTTCTTTTCCTCAGGCTCCTCTCCATTTCCATCCCTGCAGTTCTTTCAGACAGGAACAATTATGGGTCAGAGTTGTGACTGTGGGATGCACCACCTCAGCTGATGCCCTGTCTTCTTCTTGGATAGGAGTATAAACTCTCATCCTCAGAGAAGCTTCTCTTTTTTTGGTACGTGATTATTAGTTCCAGTACTGTTTAGCTTGCAGAGAATCAGAGATCATAGATTTCTCTGCTCTAAACTAGACATCTATATACATCTCCTCAGTTAATGCTCAGAGATCATTAAGGAAAAGAAAACAAAAACCGAAAGAGAAAGGCAGCTCTAATGGGTGACTGAATTTTAACACTATTTGCTAGATGGAAAAGAGCTATTGGGCCCATTAAATCAGAGCAGCTGTGACTGCAGGTATAAGACCTGCCGAAGATCCAGCCACCTCACAGTCAAGCATGAATGTGAGACAAGCCTATAAAATATGATCCCTGGTTGAGATGCTGCTAGTAAGCGGTGGAGGCCAGAGAGGAAGAGCAAGTTTTCTTCAGGGAAGCAATCCTAGAAAAGCTACCTATGTTCAAATAGATAGTCATATATGTGTGCCCATACAGTAAGGATGGAGACAAGCAGCTTAAATACAAGAAAAGAGCACATGAAAGTTGGGAGAAAGTTGTGGGAAGATAGGGGAGGGACTAGATGGGAGAGAATGGTATAGATTTGACCAAAATACATTACCATATTTGAAAATAAATTTCATGTGTGGAATTCTCAGTTAAAAATGTAACAATGCTACCTGCATAGTAGTGTAGCAAAGGTGAACATTAAAAGGAAATTGCTCCATGTTCAGCAAGAGTTTATATTAAATTGAGTATTAATACCTGGACAGAGGCTGCAGAGGATAACAGTGATTATTCCTTCCATATAATATATTTTCTTGCCCTGAAAACAGTAATAAGAACTTTGATTAGATTTTAAATCTGCACCACTTAGAATCAGTTTTTTAGGCAATTTTTTACTGTTTGATATTTTTGTAAGGATGCATACACATGGAAAATAAAAAAAAATACCTAATCTCTCTCTCTTTTTAAACTCTTTTTCATTCTCTTTCAGGTCATGGGTTTTTCCCTAATGAATTATCTTGTACAGTAGATATGTGCTATTATTTCCATAAAGTCTGGTTTGGGCGATCTATTTGTAGTACATTGATATTTCAGTTACTTGTACAAAATAAAAGGGAAGAAATAAGTGTTCTGTAGGCTCCTGCTCAGCTTCAAAAGTCAAATACTCCTTTGTGGCTGAAGATGACACACAAAGGATCACAGGACAGTGAGTCAGCACAGTGATCTCTGCTCAACTCTGTAAGCCTTTGAACTGTCTGATTCTGGTGATCTTTATGCTCACTGTCCCTGAGCTATTACCTATTTTAGTTACTTTTTGTTACTGTGATAAAATAGCATGGCCAAAAGGAACTTATGGAAGGAATAGTTTACCTCTGCTTGCAATTCCAGAGGAACAGGCGATTATGGTCAGGGAAGACATGGAAGCAGGTGAGCAGAGAGGAACGTTTGAACAGCTGTATCTGTGACCATAAGCCAGAAGCCTAGAGAATACAGTAGAAATGGGGCAAGGCTATACATGCCTAAAGTGTGCTCCAGGGAATTACTTTCTCCAGCAGGTCCCCATCTCCCACAGGTTCTAAAAGTTTCCCAAACGGTGTCAGCAGCTGAGGCTCAAGTGTTCCAATACACGAACCCAAGGGGAAATGTCTTATGCACCACCACACGGTCACGTTTATAACACTTTCTCAGATGGAGGATTTTTAGAAAGTTATTTTGTCTATATTATTATTGCCCTCATCAAATGATAATAATTATGGAACAGAAAGTTCTATGAAACTGTAGGTAAGTAGAACCCTCTCATAATATCACTGGAAAGTATGAGTTGATATACAGCCTGATGTGATTGTAAGGGGAGTTTCCAGGACTACAGGTGCCCATTAGTGACAGTGGTAACCTACCAAGCCCTAGGGCCTGGATTTAAGCTCCTGTACCACAGAGGGGAAAACAAAACAAAACAAAACAGGTCACTTTTTATATGATAATATAAAAAATGGTAACAATTATACAAGTATGCAATTAAAGTATGTCTTTAAACTTTTAAGTTTATACTTATTAAAATGTTTTGCCATTTTGTATGCTATGCTGGACAATTGATTTGGGGTTTCATGTATTCTGGGCAAACACTCTACCAATAATCTACATTCTATCTGAATCCCTTTTTAGCTACTTGATTATGTGATATACTAAAACATTATAAAATGAAAAGTGGAAGTTTGGTGATTTTGTTATTGTGAGGGGGTGCTAGCTGTGTTTTGTACCTTTTATATTTTGATTATTTGATCGATGCTGATTCTTTCCTTTCTTTTTTGGCTTAAATACTAGATGAGCAACAGACCAGTGAATGGAAACTATGATTAACATCAGTGTCAGTCAGATATTTGAGTCTACTGAAGATTGAGAAGGATAAAAGTATTTTCTTTACTGGAAGCATAAAATGTGCAGCCCTATAAACTTAACATAGTAACAGATTCTTTGTGTTCCTACTTTGGTTGAAAATTCTCATAATCATAATCTTCAATGTTCTAGTACTTACCAGTTTCAGAAGTTGTCAGTTTCCTTTTGATATTTACTGTTTTAATTAATGGAGAATATTCTGTAATTTCTTGAAAGAGGCTTCTGAGTACCACTTCATACAAATCCTGAGGCAGTACATTACCACAATAAAACAAGAGTGAACTGAAGTTCTAATAGATGGCATATGTTAGGGCGAGTGGTAAGCATTACTGTGTAATTTCAGCCATGTCCTTGACCCAGTAAATATGTCAAGGTCTTGAAATAACACAGGATAAAATTTTAGCCATTAGATCCAAAGATATTCACATCCTTTTTCTGGTTGCTTAGTTATGGTTACTATGACAATAGTCATTCACACTGCCTATCGTACTTTCATTATTAAGAAACCATATCTTCCTACATTTCAAGAATTTTATCTCTAAAGTTTTCTTAGCACTTTCTTGATATTTTTTCTAATGGTGGATTTTAGAAACATATAACAAATATTCAATGCTTATAGTATTTGTGGAAAGCATCTAGACATTTTAGATTGTCTTTCTAGTTACCCTTTATGATAATCATAGGAAGTTCATTTTTATTATTTGGTTCTGGATTGTTCAACTTTGCACAAACATCAAAATATGTTATTTAGTTTGATATAAATTCCTGTGCACACACATATCTTGTTAAAGATGTATGCTTTCTAAATATAATGCTCTGATTAATCTTGGTAAAATGAGAGAAGAATTAGAGTAAAACCACACCAGAGGTTCTTTTATTGTTGAGAACAGTTTTCACTATCTTAAGTTTTTTGTTATTCCAGATGAAT
>NW_022196904.1:82616767-82659588 GCF_008632895.1 Mastomys coucha
GAAATCCGCCTGCCTCTGCCTCCCAAGTGCTGGGATTAAAGGCGTGCGCCACCACCGCCCGGCCTTACCATATTCTTAATAACAATATAATATGTCCAGTATTGATTATACAAATTAGTATTTATATGTTTCCTTAGTTTTACTTCATAGCACTAAATACACATAACAAAAAAGATTTGAAAAAAATTAAATATTGAATGCAGGATATTTGACAGAAATTTATTTTTAAAATTTAAGTATCCACAAACAGGTAAATAAAACCATACTTTAAATTCTATTGTTTTACAGAAAATAGTAATTTCCTACTAAAACTATTATTTGTACTAAAATTTAGAAATAGCATGACCAACTAGTATTAATTCTACTATTATACTTGAAGAATTTTCCTAAGATATGCAAATTATTTCTGATTTATTTATTAAATAAATGCCAGTGAAGTTTGAGGAGCAGCCTCTGTTCTCAGAACCTGTAGTGTCAAACTGTTCAATATTGATCCACAAAAATGATGATAATATGTTTTCTTTTTATAAATATTATTTATTCATTTATTTATTTATTTATTTATTTATTTATTTATTTTTATATGGGTATACTGTAGCTGTCTTCAGACACACCAGAAGAGGGCATAGGATCCCATTACAGATGGTTGTGAGCCACCATGTGGTTGCTGGGAATTGAACTCAGGACCTCTGGAAAAGCAGTCAGTGTTCTTAGCCACTAAGCCATCTCTCAAGTCCCTGAAAATATAAATTTTCAAACTTTTTTTTTACATAGAATATTTTTTTGTTTGTTCAAGGTACTTCTTAGCTCTCATCTTTATGTGTTTATCTTAGGACTGAAAACTAAATATTTATAAATCATCTCAAATAAACATCATATACATTATAAAATGTTCACATACTTGAACACAAAACAAGTAAACGAAACCATTCATGTTAATAAAAATATGTGTATCTGGCTTTATGTGGGGGTCCTTAAACCACTTGGGCTTGAGCTTTGAACAAGGAGATAGGAATGGATCGATATGCATTCTTCTGCTTGCTAACTGTCAATTGAGCCAGCAACATTTGTTGAAAATGCTGTCTTTAATCCACTGGATTGTTTTAGCTCCTTTGTCAAAGATTAAGTGACTTATAAGTGTGTGGGTTCATTTCTGGGTCTTCAATTCTATTCCATTGATCCACCTGCCTGTCACTGTACCAATACCATTCAGTTTTATTTTTATTTTTATTTTTATTTTTTTTTATTACAAATGCTCTGTAGTACAACTTAAGGTTGGGGATGGTGATTTCACCAGAGGTTCTTTTATTGTTGAGAACAGTTTTCACTATCTTAAGTTTTTTGTTATTCCAGATGAATTTGCAAATTGCTCTTTCAAGTCTGTGGAGAATTCAGTTGGAATTTTGATGGGAATTCCACTGAATATATAGATTGCTTTCGGCAAGATGGCCATCTTTACTATATTAACCCTGTTAATTCATGAGCATGGGAGAGCTTTCCATCTCAGAAAAGAAAGTGGAGAAGAGCGTCGAGCACATGGGCACAAGGGAAAGTTTCCTGAACAGGACACCAATAGCTTATGCTCTAAGATCAAGAATTGACAAATGGGACCTCATAAAATTACCAAGCTTCTGGAAGTCAAAGGACACTGTCAATAGGACAAAATGGCAACCAACAGATTGAGAAAAGATCTTTACCAATCCTATATCTGATAGAAGGCTAATATCCAATATGTACAAAGAATTCAAGAGGTTAAACTCCAGAGAACTAAAAAACCCTATTAAAAATGGATTACAGAGCTAAACAAAGAATTCTCAAATGAGGAATACCTAATGGCTGAGAAGCACCTAAAGAAATGTTAAACATCCTTAGTCATCAGGGAAATGCAAATCAAAACAACCTGAGATTCCACCTCATACCAGTCAGAATGGCTAAGATCAAAAAACTCAGGTGAAAGTAGATGCTGGCGAAGTTGTGGAGAAAGAGGAACATTCCTTCATTGCTGGTGGGACTGCAAGCTGGTACAACCACTCTGGCAATCAGTTTGGTGGTTCCTCAGGAAATTGGACATAGTACTACTTGAAGATCCAGCTATACCACCCCTGGGCATATACCCAGAAGATGTTCTAACATGTAATAAGGACACATGCTCCACCATGTTCATAGCAACCTTATTTATAATAGACAGAAACTGGAAACAAACCAGATGTCCCTCCACAGAGGAATGGATACAGAAAATGTGGTACATCTACACAATGGAGTACTACTCAGCTATTAAAAACAATGAATGTATGAAATTCTAAGGGAAATGGGTAGATCTGGAGAATATCATCCTGAGTGAGGTAACCCAATCACAAATGAACACATAAGGTATGCACTCTCTGACAAGTGTATATTATCCCAGAAACTCAGAATACCCAAAATACAATCCACAAACCACAAGAGACTCAAGAAGAAAGAAGATCAAAGTGTGGATACTTCATTCATTCTTAGAATTGGGAACAAAACACCAATGGAATGAGTTGCAGAGACAAACTATGGAGCAGAGACTGAAGAAAGGACAATCCAGAGACTGCACCACCTGGGAATCCTTCCCACATTCGATCATCAAACCTGGACACAATTGTGGATGTCAGCAAGTGCTGAATGACAGGAGCCTGTTATAGCTATCTCCTGAGAGACTCTGACAGTGCCCAACTAATACAGAAGTAGAGGCTCATAGGCTTCCATTGGAATGAGCACAGGGTCCCTAAAGAAAGAGCTAGAGAAAGGACCCAAGGAGCTGAAGGGTTTGCAGCCCCTTAGGATAAACAACAATATGAACTAACTAGTACCCTCAGAGCTCCCAGGGACTAAACCACCAACCAAAAAGTACACATGGTGGGACTCATGGCTCCATCTGCATAGGTATAGCAGAGGATGGCCTAGTTGGCCATCAATGGGAGGAGAGGACCTTGGCCCTGTGAAGGTTCTATATGCCCCAGTGTAGGGGAATGCCAGGGCAAGAAAGCAGGAGAGGGTGAGTTGGTGAGCAGGGGTAGGGGGGGGAGGGAAAAGGGTTTTTTTTGTTTGTTTGTTTTGTTTGTCTATTTGGTGGAGAAACCAGAAAAGGAGATATCATTTGAAATGTAAATAAAGAAGATATCTAATAATAATAAAAAATATACCTATCTGTGTTCCCAGATACTTAGTTGACTGAGGCAAGATGATTTCTTGTACCCATGAACTCAAATTTAGCTTCAGCAAGATTTGAAGTCTGAAGTTTGTAAGGTGACATACACTGAAACAATACCAAGCTGTAAAAGACACACTAAAGTTTATTCCTCAGTTAAAGCCAATGCAGAATGTTCTTGGTCTCAGTGACACTGAAAGTATATGAAAACTAGAATCAGCAAGTCTACACTCTGTTCAGTGATTTTCAAGAACCTGCAACAAGTCCAGAGTGCCATATTTGCTCTCAAAGTGCATGTGATGTAGAATTGTAAATATCTGCTGGGTTGTGAGCACTTTTCCCATGTCCAAGATTTGATGTATCAGAAACACACTGACATGTATTGAATTCTAACAACTTACACTCATACAACTATTAACTGGGCAGGGAATCTTGGAAATCCTTTTAGATTGAGCTGGTTGGTAGATCTCTTGTGGATTTGTTGATAAGTTTTATGTCAATTGGGAACTAGGTGGGACTAATGATCAAGAAAGACCTCATTCAGTTATTCAACCAGATTCAAAGGGTCTTTAGTTGTTTGTTCCAGATGGCACCTGACTGGCTAATCTTATTCACAGGTATCAAGGGCAGAGGTGACTCAGCCTCAATGTGTATATTTTAATAAGTCATCAGTTAATGTCTTCAGGTTGTTTCATCTATTATCACTAGAACAAACAATCAAAATACTTTAAAAAGATTTATTAAGATTTTTTTCTTATAATTACAATTGAAGCATCAAAAAAATCAATCTAGACAATAATATTCCCTTTAGATGCTGGAAATCTAGGCTTAGAGGTGTCTTCAATGGCCTTTGGAAATGTCTCTTGGCCCTAAAATTGGGCTGTCCCTAGAATATTTACTTGTTTACTTGCTATTCATCTTAGCATATATTGTCAATAAATATATACTTAGTTTGTCATTCATTTGATATAAAGTCAATTCTGTTTTTGCCAGATTCATGTACTTTGGTTTATGTTGTACATACTGTTGTCTCAAGGGTATCTTTGATTATTAAAAAAAATCTTAACATTCAAATTCTCAGATCAGCCTTAGCACAAGGAAGACTCTTTTGCTTTCTCTTAAGTCTTCATCTTCATATATTCCTAATATCAGTTTGGTTACTGTCTTTTTCAATCTTAGGAATGATGATGAACGTCTAGGAAGACATTAGAAGTAAAGGGTGTGCTTCCTATGGACTGTGAAGAGTTGCAGGTCTCTGTGTGTTTCTAATAAGAGAAGCCTTCAGGCTTATGCTTTTTACCCCTCTGCTCACCCAGCCTGGTTTCTTGTGGAAATGAAATTTGTTCTTCTCCTGCTGTGAGAACTGTGGCTGAATTTGTCAAATGTGACACACTTCCACTCCTTTCCAACAATTTATTCAGCCCAATCAGAGATCTGCTCAGTGTCTGCTGAACTGCTGTGGTTCAAAATGCAAAGCTTGGAGACACTGCTTGGAAAGGCTGGCTCTCAGCTTGATTTCTATTGACAGAAGGCACCGTGGACAAAGGCATAAATAAAAAGTTGCAGTGATTGAGGAAAAAGTCAGGGCTTCCTGCTAGACCTCATTATTCTGAGCAGTTTGACTTGAAGAGGGCATCAGTAGGGACAGGAGTGCCTTCCTGTTGGGAGTCACCCTAATGCAGCAAGCCTGGCAGTCATTAGCCGCTTCCCCACAAAATCAGATTGGACAGCTCATCTGTCACAGGCAGGAGGAAGTCTACTGCATGTCTTGCCACAATTCATGGTACAAAAGTTCAGTGTACTGGCAGCCACAGGAAGTTACCAGGGCTTTCCATTTACTGAATTTTCTTCCTTACTTTCAGTATTCTAGCATCCAAGCAATAAGAGCTTTGAATTGAAATCATCTCTAGGATATATTTTACTTCTAGAATTATTAAGGCAAATGTATTATTTACACAAATAGATGTGGAAATGCTTGTTCTTAGAAAGGGGGAGGACCATTATCTGGTTCATCTTAAGGGACTGAAATTTAGTAGACATCAAATTCAATCCCTAAGTAAGAATGGCAAAAAATTTGGAATTTTTGTTTTCTTACAAATTAAGGATAGTGAAGCTCAAAGAGATGAGAAGGCTTTTAAAAATTTTATCTAAGTATTTTTTCCTTTAGAAATGTTACAGTGGTCTTTGCTTTACTGATATGAAAGTTGGGGTGCAAAGCGAGTAAGTAATTTACTTCAAGACCCACAAGTGGAAAGATACAAAGCAGTAATGTGAACCCCTTTCTGCTAAGGCTCTAACTGCCCAATCTCTAGGCACAGTTACTTTCAATGGTGATAGGAAGAATTCAAATCGAAACCTGACTGGTTCTTCAGTGTTTCAGAAGATAATTCATCCAATTAGGAAAAGAAGAGGGAGAGGTGAAAGAGGTTGTTGGTGCTCAGGGTTCTTGAAAGTCATACTGAAAAAGGCTGAAAGACTGACAGGAAAGAAGGCAAGGTGGAACCGTGAGTGATAGAAGTAGGAAAGAGGCAGAGATCAATCTAGCTGAGGCCAGCTGTCATTCACATCAAGTGGTAGATAGGAAGTTTAAGGTCTAATATGCGAAGTTTTATGAAAGTCAAACTATCATCACAGTCGATATAAAATACCTTTTACCACTGTCGCCATTTTTAAGAGAAAGTTGCTGTGTAGGATAGAGAGTGTCTACTTCTGAACTAAACTTGGGTAAGTGTGTTTGTTTGGACACCAACTCCTTTATGTCTTGCCTCCTTTAACTTTAAAGTTAGTATTAGTAAACTGTGGCATTAGTTTTGAATAGCAATTGTTTAAGCTTTTCTACATGTTCTGTATTTCCATATAAATTTTAGAATCAGGTAAAAAAATTTTAAAATCAAAATATGACTAGAATTTTGAGATTGCTTTGAGTCTTTAGGTTAATTTGAGGTGAATCAACACTATAATAGTGACTCTTTAAATTCAGAAACGTGGCCTAGATGTCTTATTAGCAAGACTTTATGGATTTCAGTGCAATTTTAAAATATTTTGATCACATTAATTAACAAGCTTTCCATATATCACTATAACTAATGTTTTAAATACCAACTTCTTATGTATTGATTCAACTACAATGAACTTTTAATATTGTTCATATACCTAGCAATCTTATAAACATTTTAGCTCTCTTTGGCTGTGCAAATAAACTTGAAATTCCATGGTTATAATCATGTCATATATAAATGAGAAAAATACCTTTTGGTCTAATGATCAACTTGCATGCCACTCATTACTATTAATTATCAATAAATTATTATAGTGATGAGAGCTAATAGCAAACCACTTAAAAGAAGTTTGAAGATAAGTGTTTTGCTCTGTTGCTGTGTGAAAGCATATAAACATTCTCCATCAAAGCCTCAGCCACTAGCCCTTGAAGTTGACATTTGTGGCATCCAGCTCTTTCTTGACTGTTATTTTCTAGTTAGGAGTTTTAATAGGAATAAATGTGGATGTTGAATTTTGCAAAATTGTTGTTTTCTGGATCTATATTGGTTACATATTTCCGCCTAAACATTGATAATATAAATTACATTATTTGAGATTTTCAGTTATTAAATTATCCCAATATTCTTGGGAAAAATTATTTTGTTACCCATGTTTGAATTTTTTGTTACATGCAGTCGGAGTCCATTTGCTGTGATTTTGCACAGAATATAAGTTTTCTCTTTATATGGTGGATTGGTGTTAAGGGAATAATATATTGAAGAAGTTGGACACATTATTTAACATTTTGTTCCTTCCCAATCTTCTCCAAGAGTTTATATACATTTACTATAATTTACTAGTGAAAATTTCTGGACCTATTATTGTCTTCAGATTTTTTATTATAAATTAGAGTGAGTTTCAATATTGTATCTTTCATGAAATTTGTTCATATCACAAATTATTTAAATTATTGGCAATATATATTGATACTTTGTACATGGATAGATATTGAGATTTTCTCATTTTATTTTTGAGTTTAATAATTTATCTTATTTCTACTTTTAGTGTTGTATGTCTACCTAAGTTTAAACAATTCTACCTCTTAAAAGGGGAAACCTGAGTTAACTGACTTTATTGTTAATATTTCATGACACACCCTCATGACCTCCATGTGTGCACACACACATGTGTACACCCCTCTCCACTCACAGACACACAAACATGAGCAAGAGAGACAAAGACAGAAAGAGACAGAGAGAGGGAAAGAAAGAGAATAAAAATAAATCTTTAAAATATTCAGTTTTATTTAATTGTTTCTTCCACACTTCATAAGTTTTAAATATGTATGATATAATTTTGAAACAATTTGACTGCTCTTGTCTCTGAATTCCAATAGCTCTGTCATTTCTGATTGATTTAATTACTTGTGCAGGATTTTATGTTCCTTCTTCTTTGCATGACTGATTATCTTTTAATTGAATGTCAGACATTTGAACATCACATAAATATATTAATTTCATTTTTTAATGTATTTTCATACTTGTAAATAATCATACCCCAGTATAGCTTACTGATACTATTTTAAATGGATATAGAAAAATGAAATGATTATGATTAGTTATTCCTTACTATTGTGACATCTTTCTGAATTCCCGTCTTTGGCACTGTGAATCCTGAACTCATTTTGAGTAGTGGGACTTGACACTATTCCTTGCTCTCTGTCAGATACTTCTTCAGTTAATTCATTGGGTGATTATAGCCCTGCTTCCTGAATTTTTCACACCCTCATGCATTAATCAGTGTTCTGTTCTCAGACAGTTACCTTTAATATTGCCTGCTTTTCTCAGGCATTCTCAGGCATGTTCAGCTTCCTAGTCTTCTATACTCTGGCCTGTAGTTGACATCTCATTTCCATTTCCTCAACTCAGGTCATCTGCTGGGTTCTGAGTTCCCAGGGTTCCAATAGTTTTCTTCGTTATGCAAGCTGAGAACTATATCAAAGCATTGAGTTGTATAATATCATTTGTTTTTACCTTTTTTGATTTGGTATTTTTGCTTTTATATACCTCATGTTTTGAGCTTCCACAGAGAAATAAATCTAGTCTTGTTTCATCAGGATTGGAGGTAAACATTTCTCTAGGTCATGTTTATGTAAGAAAGAAAAAAATAATAACAAGATAAATATAATTAATTTTCTTCCTTGATAATTGGGTAGATGTATAAAATGTGCAGGATCTCCTCACACCTTTGTTGTGTTGCTCCCTCCCTTTACATACCTGTCTTTCCAATAAAACTATTTCCCGCATTTCATGACTCCTTGTTTTGCTTTCTGATGCATCAAGTTTGAGTTTAACCAGAGCTATTTGTCCAACTAAGATTTTGAACTTACTCCTAGGAAACTTGTAGGTTCACTACCATTGATTACTGTTGCTGTGAATTCGTCATTGCAATGGCTGTATCATGCCTAGGAAATGACATTTTGTACCACTTCTCAATATCTGTAGTTTTTATGTCCTTTAATACCTCCTCCTTCATAGTGTTTTTATATTCTTCTGAAGGAGCAAATTGTCTTCTTTAGAACTGAGCCAGCTAATATTATGTCTGGGGCATCCAGATTTGTTTGTTTGTTTGCTTTCTTACTTACTTATTTACTTACTTAGTTACTTATTTGAGACAGTCAGTGTAGTCCTGGCTGTCCAGGAACTTACTTTGTAGACCAGGCTGGTATGAACTCACAGACATCTGCCTGTCTCTGTCTCTCAAGTTCTGGGATTAAAAGCGAGTGCCACCACCATCATGCAGTTGGACAGTTTTGTTTTGTTTTTGTTTTGCTATTTTTTTTTGTTATTTTTAAAAGTGTTTCTTAGGCATCTTGTTCTGTATGATCATCTATTTTTCTATTGGAACCAAGGACAGAGTATTCCTTTCTGGGTTCCCTTGAGTTTAGGTCCCTTGGTGCAGAAGCTGGTGAGGGTTCTTAAAGAATGAAAGGATGGAGCAAAACCCCAAGTAGAGGTTTACTTATAGAGTCACTTTAGGTCAGCTGTATAAATAGGAGTGGCTGGTCTCAAGGCAGTGTAATATCTGGTTTTATATTAATGCTTGATTGCTATGTTGTATAAAGAAAAATATCATTAATCATGTCTTCTACCTCAACCTGTTATTGCAATGTCAATTTTATTTATAAACATATGTAAATCTTATGATATTAATTGAATTTATAGCCATATTATATTAAGCTAATTTATTGTGTCTTAGTTGCAGGTATTTGAGGAACATGATGCTAGGAGTGGCTTGTGGATCAGCATCCTGAACTTGTGTCTGAGGAATTCACTTATCTGCTAAAAAAAACCCTATTCACTAACTATGAAATAGTGATATTAGCATCTCCTTTGTTTACCTTTCCAAATAGATTGAAGTAACAAGTAGAAGTAACATGGTAACTGGGAAACAATATATCAATATGGATTATTACTAAAATTATGTCAATCATAATTTGAAGTAACTTAAACTGAAAAGACTCATGTCTTATAGCCCACTACTTTGTGCACATTTTCTCTACAATCTCATCTCTATCATCAAAAGAATCCCTAAACTCAAAAAAACTGCACTTTCCTTTTGAGGTACAGTAATGAGTTATAGGAAGTCTGTTGTCCTCTAAATTACATAATTGTACCTACATTATACTTTTGTGTGCTTTTAAAGAAATCTCAGAACTCTTAAATCTCTGAAATCTTTAAAACAAAATGGCTCTAGTTATACTAATTAAAGAAGTACATTTTTTCAAAAATATAGTAATATCAACTTTGTGTGTCTTTTGTATGGAAGAAAATAAATATAAAATATGTGAATACCTGTATATTCCAAGCATTTAGTGGTAGTAATTCTAAAACACTAAAGTAGTCCATTTAAACATCTCTGTGAACAGCTTGAGTACAAAGGACTATGCTCGTCTCTGTACAGAGCTGAGGATTCAGACACCAAACATCAGTCATTTTTCTTACTCTTTCCTAACCCCAAATGCAGTCAGTTATCCAAGTATAACTGAGCTTCTTTCAGGAGCTCAGCTCCTGACCTGCCTATTTCAGTTATACTCATGGCAAAATTCATTCTATTTTTTTCCCTTGGATTCTTGAATTTTCTACTGTAACCCTTAATTATATTTCACTTTAATTAAGATGCTATTCTTTCTCTCAGGACAGATCACTCATACAAAATACAAAAAAAAAAAAAAAGAAAGAAAGAAAAAGAAAGAAATTCCTTTATAAAATAGCACAAAATCTATGTTCTTTTCTCTAACAGGTTCCTCTGAGTAGGTCTGTGCATTTCTTTTTATGTGTATTCTCTTACGTATTCTGCCACAGCATGTTCTAGGGTCATTCTCAATGACCAAACCTAATCTTTGTTGTGGCTGCACAAGTTACACCCTCCGTAAATTATATAATTATATGCATCAAATGCAATTTGTTTTTATTAGGCTGATCAAATACTAGGTACTATTTATACAACACTCATCAACTATTAGTCATTGCTCTAAGAATGGTGCTTTCTTTTATCTATTTATCACTATATACCTCCCATATAACTTTTTGCACAAAGATACTTAAGAAAACTAAAATATATCTGCAATTATTATTTTCAGTAGTAGACACCATGCATTATTGTTAGTCAATGAGCTTGTTCTCAAGAAAAAATGTACCTGCCAAGTCCCTGTCCTTTGACATATAAATTGATCTGTAATGAAAAAGTTACTTACTTCTTGATTCAATTCCTTCATCTGTAGAATAAAATCATTAATAATATTCACCAATAAAATACTTTAAAGCTTAAAATAAGACATGTGGTAATAAGAATGTATTTCATTTATATTAATTATTATCATCATTATTGAAATCATCATCATCATCATTATTATCATCAGGGAAAGTGATATCTGTTTATTTTTTCATACTAGAAGAATCTTCTTCTTCTCTCAACCAGTTCTCTTTATAGTAGTGCTGCATGGGAACCAAGTGATTGATCTAAACATTAGGGGGCTGAAATTAGCCCTGACATCTTTGACCTTACCAGTGTTCATCCAGATGTTAGATTTCATTCCCATAGTGGTGATTTACAATAGATGACACATTTATGAATAGCCCTGAAGGAAGAAAGTTCTTCTGATGAGAAGCAAATGATGTTCTCTTAGAAATACAAAATGACTGTGCTAAGATTAATGGTCATCCTAGAAATGTCAAAGTAATTAATAACAATTAGAAATTTAATACAAAATGATGTGAACTGCTTGGGAACAATAGATTAATGTGCATGGATATGTGCTAGCTGTCTTACAGAAGAGTAATGTTATTACAAAATTGATGTAAAAATATGTATGTTATATACACATATATGTGAATAGGTATATATATATATATATATATATATATGTGCATATAAATAGTAAAGAATATAGGAGTATTAACAGGAACTATAGAACCCATAGAAGCTCAGAAGCCCACAGAACCAATCCATCTCCAGATTTTGTTCTCTGTTGCTCCCTTGAGCAGTGAGCACAAACAAATATTTGAAGAAGATAAATATAGGAGACAGAGTAACTTGCCATACCTGGTTACTCTTTCTCCTGGTATTGGTAGTACTGGGAAGACTTTTCAAAAACATCTTAGAGAAAATATGTAGACTGGTGAATGATTACAGGAAAAAAAGGCTCAAACTTCAAGTTTCTGAAAAAAGAAGTTGAAGAGGATATCAGAAGACAGAAAGATTTCCCATGCTCATGGATCTGCGGGGTTGAAAAAAATGGCCATCTTACCAAAAGCAATCAACAGGTTCAATGTAATTTCCATCAATATTCCAACACAATTTTTTTACAGAACTTGAAAGAACAATTTTCAACGTCATATGGGGAAAATAAAACAGGATAGTAGAAACAATTCTGCATAATAAAAGAACTTGTGGAGGCTGTACCATATGCATGATCTCAAGGTATACTACAGAACAATAGTAATTAAAAACTACATGGTGGCACACACCTTTAATCCCAGCACTTGGGAGGCAGAGGCAGGCGGATTTCTGAGTTCAAGGCTGGCCTGGTCTACAGAGTGAATTCCAGGACAGCCAAGGCTACACAGAGAAACCCTGTCTCAAAACAAACAAACAAACAAAACAAACAAACAAACAAAACCAACCTACATGGTATTGGAATAGAAACAAATTGTTGTTCTTCTGTTGGTTGATCAAATACTCTGAAATAAACCCACACACTTACCTTCACTTGATTTTTGACAATGAAGGCAAAACCATACAATGGAAAAAGAAAGCACCTTCAACAAATGATACTTGTCTAACTGGATGTTTGCATGTAGAAGAATTAAAATAGATCCATACGTATCACTCTACACAAAGCTGAAGTCAAAGTGAATCAAAGATTTCAACATAAATGTCTAATGGAAGAGAAAGTGGGGACTAGCCTTGAAGGCATTGGCACAGGTGACAACTTCCTAAACAGGACACCAGTAGTGCAGACCCTAAGATCAAGAATTCATAAATGGTACCTCATGAAACTGCAAAGCTTTTGTAAGGCAAAGGACACTGTCAATAGGACAAAATGGCAACCTACAGATTGGGAAAAAAATTTTCACCAATCCTACAGCTGACAGAGGGTGAGTATAAACTATATAAAGAAAACAAGAAATTATACAATAACAAACAATTAATCCTATAAAAATGGACTACAGAATTAAATATTGAATTCTCAACAAAGGAATCTCTAATGGTTGAGAAACACTTAAGAGTGATTTCCAACATCCTTAGTTATCAGGAAAATGCAAATCAAATTACTCTGATTTTCTACCTTATACCCATCAAAATAGCTAGCATCAAAAACTCTAGGGACAGCACTTGCTGGGGAGGATGTGGAGCAAGGTACTAGTTCATTGCTGGTGGTAGTGTAAACTTGTACAACCACTCTGGAAATCAATTTGGTGGTTTCTCAGAAAATTGGGAATTGTTCTCTTTCAAGATGTTCCACCATACCACAAGGACATTTGTTCCACTCTATTCATAGCAGCATTATTTTTAATAGTCAGAAACTGGACATATCCCAGATGCCTCTCAAATGAAGAATGGGTAAAGAAAATGTGGTTCATTTAAGCAACTGAATACTACTCATCTACTAAAAACAAGGGCATCCTAAATTTTACAGGCAAATTATTGGAATTGGAAAATATCATTCTGAGTGAGGTAGCCCAGACCCTAAAGGACATGCATGGTATGTACTCACTTATAAGTGGATATTAGCCATATAGCATAGGATACCCATAGTATAATCCACAAACACAAAGAAGGTTAAAAAATATAAATAAAAACAAAAAGAGATCAAGGGAGGGTGCTTGATTTTCACTCAGAAGGGAAAAGAAAATTGTCACCAGAAGTGGATGGAGGGAGGGAACTGTATAGGAGAGGGAATAGGAAAAGAAACAGGATGGGGTTGGGGATCAGATATAGGGAAAACCAAGAAGAGAGGACCTGAATAGTGAATGGAAGTCTGTAGGAGAGTGGGAAGCATCTCTAGAATGTGCCAGAGACCTGATATTTGGGAGTCTCCAGAGAGTATATAATGGTAACTCCTAGCACTGGGATTTATGCAGCCTGAAGTGGCTACCTCCCATAGCCAGGAAGGTCTCCCAGTTAACCTACCCACAAAACACTTGACTCAAAATTTGTCAAGTCTACAGGAAGTTCAGGCATAAAGGTATTGCAGAAACTGAGGGAATGACCAACCAATGACTGACCCTGTCATCTCTTCCATGGGCACTAACCAATTTGTGGCACTATGTGAGAGAGAGAGAGAGGAGGAGGAGGAGGAGGAGGAGGAGGAGAAGAAGAAGAAGAAGAAGAAGAAGAAGAAGAAGAAGAAGAAGAAGAAGAAGAAGAAGAAGAAGAAGAAGAAGAGAGAAAGACAGAGAGACAGAAGCAGACAGAAAGAGACAGAAGACAGACAGAGAGACAGAGACAGACAGACAGTGAGAGGGAGAATGTTAAGCATCTTGGAAACCATCAGTTAACTTTCTTCTCATAATGACTGCATCACCAATATTTTGTTTTTCCCTTGCATACAATTATGTTTCTTTTCTATGCAATGTTTCAGTTAGACTACTGATTATATGACAATTTATTAGGCACAGTGAGTAAATATAAAAAAAATCTTGTGAATTCTAATCTTCCTTGAACTGTGAAGATTTAACCATGTTTTTAGAAAGTAAGCTGAGTGTGGATTCAGCTAGTTTTGAACTCACCATTTGTAGTAATACCCTATAGAAAACACTTGGTAAGGTATAGGAATAAATTACTCAAAGGATTCTGGCATAGATATTGTCCAATTCAAAGCATTTCTTCTGGAGGAAGCTAGAAAAGGCCCTACAGCCTGGTCTAGTTCTTTCTTTCTTGAGTTGCCATACATGATGTTTATTCTATTTCCTAAACCTCCACATGATTTGATGTATAGAATCTTATAAGCAGAGTTGCTACAATTACCAAATAAGATAACGTATTCAATTTTGTAAATGGTTTTCAGCAATTTTCTAGTTTCTGGGGAAAAAAGGGAGTCAGTCAGCTCTATGCACACAGAAGATAAAGCCATCCACAAAACGATGTCCTACCCTGAGGGTGTACTGGGCAGAGGATGATTAAATTGTCAGTTAGTGATGAATCTTAATCTTGATTTAATTTGATCACCAATATCAATAAAATGAACTAAACAGTTGGCTTTAGTGAAAATATTCAGGGTCATTTTTGAGCAAAAATTTGTAATAGCCGTTGTTACATTCTGATTATTGAATTCTCAACGAGTTTACAATAAGACTATGCATTTCAGAATTTTAATAACTCATATCATTACATTGTTGTCATAACAATTATAAGACAATAAAGTGTCATTTATATCCTACTTTTAATTAATTTATCATTCTGAAGAGATGATAAAATACTTTTCAATATGACTTTAAAGAATATAGTATTTTAGTATTAGTATCTAGTATTAGTAAATTGGAATATGTTTCTAAGCTTATCTATAATTTTTTCTTTCTTTGCTCAACTATTTATTGACTTTACAGGTTTTCTCAGAGGTCTTATCTTTGTTTGCTTTGATTATGAACAGATATTTAATTCTGTCACATTTGTGAAAATTTATATGTACAGGCTTTATTGTTATTTACTTTTACCTTTTATTATTTTTCATGGGGGCACAGAGCATTATAGCAGTTTGATGGCTTTAAAAATTAATCTTAGTTTTTCTTTCCTTAAAGGTTTCTAAAATCTTCCCTTTAGACCATATCAATGCATATTTTTATTTTCTGTTTAATGATTTTATCAAACTATTTAATTGTTTAATGCATTGGGAATTTACTGTTTTAAGTTATGAGTTCTGGATCTGTGTTTTTATTATAATAACTGTTAATCAATAACCATAACATGATTTACCATGCTACCATCATCCCATTTCTCCAATTAATTTAAATTATCATTGGCTCTTAGGATATGTTAGATATATTCATGGGACTCAAAAAAGAAATCGTTCAGTTATATAAGTAATCCTGTACTTTAATCTAACTTAAGGATCTTGATTATGTTTTTAAAACTAACTCATAACATACTATTTTGTCAATGAATTACCAAATATTTTCAGATTTGGTATTAGTTTACACTGCTTCACAGAATGACCTTATTAAAAATTACTATTGAAAAGTTTCAGTGCAATTTATTAATGAGGTAATACAAAAAACAAATGTTGGAGAATATGTTCTCTCTTTTTTTAATGATACAATATATATTTGAATGATAAAATTGGATTCATGATGTCCAACGTGTGCAAAGCTTTGACTTATAAATCAGGAAGAAAATGATGGTGTAGTATGCACAAGTGTAGGTCATTATGCCCATAATACTGTGGCATGGAAATCAGTTAGAAAGCTGCCTTGATGTGTTGCCTATGAAAGGCTTTGCGGAGAAGACATTCAGTTATCTTCACATGAAAACAGCCATTGATGCTGACAGTTCTTACTCCGTTCTACGAGCTGAGAAGTCCATGCATGACGTGAGCATCAGAGAATGAGTCAGTAAAAGGATCTCCTTTTATTTTCTGAATAAGGTATTGTCCATGTTGTGCTCTGAGTTATGTCTCCATATATTCCTCAACCTTTTACAAACTAGTGAGAGAAATATAGTGTTCAACCTATTTATAGATGGATAATTCTATAGATCAGGATATTTCCAAGACACATCTAACCCCAGGGGCTTTTCGACAACATATTGCTCACATTTTCTGAATGTTTACCAAATGAAGCCTTTCCACTTTTTTTTTTGTACTATCCCCAAAGCCACATTTCTTTTTTTTTTTTTTTAAGTCCAAAGCATTTATTTTAACAACCTTGTATTTTATAAACACTCAGCATGATTGACACAGGTTGATACATGTGATGCTTTCAGGGTACACAAAAACAAGAGTTATAATAAACAAACAAACAACTAAATCAATCAATCCATGGTTCTTAATCACAACCAAGATAACCAAATAGTTACACATATCAAAACTTCTGATGTGTTTAGCTGAAAAGGTGTGTACACATCATAGTCTAAAGAGGCCCAGCAAGGGTCACTGAAAGCTCATGTTAAATAATTTAGTGGAAGTGGGTGGACGGGTGGGGGAATAGCCTCATAGAAGCAGGGGGAGGGGAGATGGGATAAGGGGTTAGGGGAGGGGAAACAAGGAAAGAGGATAACATTTGAAATGTAAATAAAAAAAATACCCAATTAAAAATTTCAAGCAAAAATGAACAAACAAACAAACAGTTTGTGCAGATGATGGTGAAGGAACAAATTGTTACTCAGTACGTTCCCATTAGCTGAAGGAAGGAGTAGTAGGGTAGAATCCACTTTTGCTTGTACATGATGTACAGCTCAACGAAATACTATCAGCTTGTTTAAAATAGCAGCCATAGTCAGACTCTGTTGCTTAATTTTCTTTTCTACACTCCTCAATTACCATCACCTGGATTTGTCCGAAATCAATGGACACAACAAACTATCTCATTCATAACGCACTTCTCTGCGCAATGTAAAAGGAAGCACCCTGTGGCTCAAAGCAAACATCAGTCCAGTAAATGTCCAGGAAGGTTTATCTGAAACTGCTTTCCAAGGGACAAGAGGGCGAATCTGAAGAGTGACATTGCCAATACTGATAGGTTTAGAAGTAGATATAGTCATTGTGGCAAGGAAAAATCAATGGTGGGTGAGGGAAATGACAGGGACCTACAGGGCCCTCAGTTGCTCTTTTTCTTGCTTCTTCATCCTGCTGGTTGCTTGTCCAGAGGCTTCATTTTTCTCAGAGCCACCACATGATGAGAGTACCAGTTTAATGTAAGAAGCTTAGCTATGGCATCATCAAAGGCTCATTTAGTTAAGAGGTAGGCCTATCATGGTACATTCTGTATCTATCGTAGAAGGCAGAGAAATTGAGGGCCAGGCCAAGCCAGATGGAGCATGTGGGCTGCATGTACTCTTTGCTGATTTCAAGGGCTTCATTGTACATGGCTTCAACCACAGTTTTTATTCCCCCCAGAAGATACCTCTGCCAAGTAGCAGTAGTAATCACCCTTCCTTTTCCAGTAGAACACCTGGAAATGGAACACTGGAAATGGCTGTAGTTCTTGATGAGGAGCTTGTCAAGCAGAGTGAAGATATCATTGCAAACTGTTTGCAGTTTCCTCTAGATTTTCTCCTGGTAAGCATTCTTTTCTCTAACTTCTTTTAACTATTTCTAACTTATCTTCATTGCCATCTGCCATGGATATTTGCTCAATGCTACTGATGACCTTCCAAGAAGATTGCCTGGCACCAATTATATTCTTGTAGATCACAGAAAAGAAGAGATTTTGATCTTTATTAGAGGTTCATTCAGCTGTCACAGCCTTCACGGAGGAAGTCATGTTGCCTTATTGGTCTTAGTGATATTTGTTTGTTTGTTTGTTTTTCAGCTCTACCAGTGCCAGTTGTTCCCACTGCAGCAGCTCTTCTCTGTCCTCCATGTTGCTCGCAACTTGGTCTTGCCTATAGTTCTCACACTGCTTGTTCACTTGCGTGACTGTCAGTCTGCTTCCTGATCACCACTTTTGTTTTCCATTTTTATAGCTTTAGATTTAGTTGGTGATGATTAATCTCAGTTGTCACAGGAGGAATGGATATTGGTTCCTGTGCATATTAGATAAATGAAATCTGTGCCTACTACCCATATCATCATGAGGACATTTATCAGAACTTGCATATCCAAAAATAATGGACATGAAAATCTCTGTTCCAATAATGAATATCAGACAGGACTATGAGCCTGACACAAATATGGATATTAGATCTGGTTAAGGACCTCCATCAGCTAAGTACTGTCAGAATCTAGGGAGAAGAGAAAAGTGAGTAGGGGTAGCAGAATGTGATTTTCAGCTTATATAGAAACCAGGACTATAGTAGAGTCTATTAAAGTTCCATACAAATTTCTCTTCTCAATATCCAACTTCCTTGTGCCTTTTTATATATAGAACATTAATAGTATTTCAATTTATATGGAATTCTAATTATATAGAGTTGGACTAAATATGGCATAGATACAGGGATGACAGGACACCTTATATATTATGTATGTAAAATAATATGAGAGGGTATAACTATAAATGCATCTGCTTCTTCAGAATTATTACTTGCCATCTTAAACACTACATTTTGCTTCAGTTTATTAGCAACAAAATGATAAAAATAAGAAGTTGAGAGAAGAGATGCACAGGGATGTTTTCTGGCAACAGAGTGTAGTAAGTTCAGGGAAAGCAACTGCAGTTATACCTGTGACTGACATCCCAAGACCATGGCTTCTAGAAGAACTGGTACCTTCTTCTGTCCATGTGTTCATATAGTTGGGTACCAAAGGCTTTTTACAGAAGTTCTTGTTTCTGTGTGTAACAGCTCCATATTAGTTTTCCTGCATGTCTTAATAAATAGTTATGTTTAAATCTTTCAGGTAGTCACTTTAAGAGGTGCTATTATCCCCCCTAAAAACAAAGAAAAAACAGAAACATAAGAAGTGACTAGAAATACTTATATGAAAAATAAACAATTTAAAATAAAAGGATAGTTAGAAATGCCACCTCACATCTTTAATCCCAGTGCTTGATAGACGGAGACAGAAGATTGCCTCAGGTTCAAGGCTGCTCTGTCCTACATAGTTGGTTCAAGACTAGCCTGGGCTATAGAATTCTACTTGGTATCAAAAGACCAAGAAAAAGAAACCTGAGAGTTATGGGATAATTGTGTTAATTTAAGTTAACAAATATTACTTATGGTGAAATTAGAGGGTGTTTCTAAGAGGCATCTTTTCATTCATATTTTAGAACTCATTAGAACATGTTCATATTACAAAAATTCATGATTCCCCTGGTCATTTTGCTCTTTTTCAAAATGCTGGGGCTTTAAATTTCCACTCAAGAGCCAGGAAGCAAGATGGGGCTATTAGATTTAGCGTCATATATTTTACCAAGCAGAATCCACAGCACTTGTTTAATATGTATGCAGCCCATTTTAGACTGTAATCTCCTTTCAGTTATTTACACTACTGACAGGCTTTAGATTCTTATTTCTGACACTATGATTTAATGTCCTGACATAAGATTCAGATTTATAGCTTCACTCCTGGCCCTAGAGTCCCACTTGACTTCTCTCCAATGTGGTGATTTGGAGATTCTCAGAAGGGGATTTTTTTCTTAGGGTTTTAGATTCATTGTGAGTTTCTTTTCCCTTTGGAATGATGTCCTTACCCTGTGTTTTATGGTGCATTTAGTAGCCTTTGATTTTCCAAAATTGACTTTCCAGGTGTTTGTTGGCTATTTACGATGATCGTATGCAAAATATACACACTTTGTGTGTATCTTTTATTAAAAAAATGGGAATAAAATATCTCCTTCATGTAGTTTTTGTGAGAGATATTTGTTTTTTAAATTAACACAGTGAAATCAAGATATAAAGTACCAACATACAATGTAACATAGTAGTATCTTGTGAGACTGGAAATCATGTAATTTCAGTGCTCTCTTGCAAGAATTATTTTGTCTAAAATCATGTCTTTGATCCTAAATTTACAAGAATGTATTCTATCGATAAAAAAGGAGATATGACCAATATCTGTATTAAGAGTGCTGTATGAAACAATATCATTGAAGACTTCAGCACAGACAATGTTAATACTGCTAAAGATGCATATCCATCCATTAATCTATCTACCCATTCATCAATCCAAACTGAGCTTTAGTGCTAGCATATATCCCACTGTTAATATAGCCATAGATAAGACTGAGAAACTGGATATTCTGATACAAGCTAGAAAGAATTATGGTGGCATATTGGTATATATATGTTACACGTCTCAAAGAGAAGAAAAAAATCATCTTATTTACTTTGCCCAAAAAGTTCACATTGGGGATTATATTTGACCTGAGATTTAGGCTATACAGGCACTTTAGAGGAGAGAAATAAAATGATACATGCTAAATCTTAAAAGTACAAAAGGACTTTATTGGTTTTGAATATGGAGGCATCCAATGATCCTGAGTTTACAAGTATACCAGAAGACCAGTGCAGAGATGTGGAGAGATTCAGTACTTTGTAAGCCTTAGTAGGATGAATAAAACAGTTTGGATTTAACCAGAACATGGTTCTTTGGTAAAAGGTGATGGCTTTTGAGGCCTAATGATATACATCTTTGATCCCTGTACTCAGAGACACAGGTAGGCAGATTTCTGAGTTAAAAGCAACCCTGGTCTACATTGGAGTTCCAGAACAGCCAGGGCTATGAAGAGAGACTTTATTCCAAGCAAATAAACAAACAAACAAAAAACATAAAACAAAAATAAGAAAAGAGAGAGAGAGTGATGGCTTTGATTTATGTTTTTAGAAAGATTGATCTCTTAGTAATGTTGATAGAGGAGGGTGAAGGGAAAGCAGGAAGGTCAACAATTGGTCAATATATAAACATAGGTTACAGTAATAAAAGCTTTGCTGAGGAAACTACTATTTCATCTCTCTCAGAAAATGGGTTTCCCCAGGAAAATGCACCCCCACCCCCCAAAAAAAACAAGGTAGGAAAAAGAACTCACTGACTCATGGTATACTTTTCTACAGCACTGGCCCAATTAATTAATTGTTCTCTGATATTTAATTAAGCAGTTATGTTTATCTTTGTAAAGGATGTGGAACAGCCAATTACAATTTTCATTGTGACCTTTCAAATTTAATTAAGCATTAAATGCCACATAGTTGCCTATATTTAGATCTGGGCAAATTATGGTATCTAGCCTATATTCTTATCTCATAGGCCTGAAAAAAGTTAACTGAGGCAGAGTTCATAGCAGGATTATTCAGTAAACCTTGCAATGATGGTACTGTTCTTTATGGTCACCGTATCATACAGTTGCTGTTAGTAATACTTTTGGAACTTGAAATATAGCTAATGCACCTGAGGGACTTGAGTTTTGATAGTTAAAAGCTCTACTTATTAAGAATTAACCTAAATATAATCAGCATGTAAAACTGTCAGCAAATTCTCCAGAATACTGTCTACCTGCCTCCCTCCAGGCTCCCCACCATGATGATAATAGATTCACTTCTGGAACTGTAAGAAAGCCTCCAATGATATGCTTTCTTTAATAAGATTTGCATCTGTCATGGTGTTTCATTGCAACAATAGTAATCCTAAGACAAGTTTCATATAAATTTCGAATGTAGGAACATGAAAATATTAACTGTGTATTCGATGACAGTTGCCCACTTGAAATGTGGCAATTTATTGTTACCTTTTGGAATGAGAAACCTCAAGAGGATTTCCAGAGATCTGTACCTCTTTCAGTTCAAGCCCTTGCTGTCTTCTTCCAAACAATAGTAAACTTGGTCTGCATCAGTATGTCAAGAGAGATTTGTACTTACTTCAGTACAAATGGCTTTTTACTTCCACAGTGGCTTATCTCCTACTTGTGGCCTTTTAGATAAGACCCAGTGTTAAGGACCTGGGATTTTGGGCCAATATGCATAAAGGGAGAGGAATCTAGAAAACTGTCATGGGAATCATTCTTCTTGGAGTCTTCAGCCCCAGGCCTGGGTACAAAGATTGCAAATTCATTTACCACTTTACAAGAACCTGGAACCACTTGGCTATGCATTTGAATTATTGACTATCTGAAGCTACTAGATGAGAAATGGTCATCTATATAAACCACAAAGATTGGAATTATTTGTTGCATAATACCAAGTAGATCATTCCTAAATACTCCCATCATAATGAATCATAAACCCTCCAAATAGTCCCCAAAATTCTAAGCCTCTTTAAATGATCAGGCATTGGCTTTTGTTATATATCTTCCTTCCTCTGTGAAATATCTAACACAGATTGTGTTTCATGAAGGTTAAAAACTGAATTACTAGATTAATGTGAATTATTAATGGTCACTATTCTTATATAACATAAGATATGGACACCTAACTTTACAATTGTCACACTTTTGTATTCATGGTTTGCCTAAACATCATATATTGATATTATCTCATTATTATTTTACTACCAAATACAAAAAATTTAAATCTACTTATATATAAAACATCCCTTTACCAATTCCTTCATATTATTCTAAAAAAGGTTTAATATAATTACATAATTATTTCTTTCTCATTCCTCCCTCCAAATCATATTTGGTCTCCTTCCTTGGTCTTTTTCATACTCATGTCTTTGTTTTGTTCATTCACTAATTTTGTTGCTTACCACATATGTGTGTGTGTGTGTGTGTGTGTGTGTCTGTGCGCAAGCGCATGTCTACATATTTCTAAATGCATAAATGAAATCTACTCGGATTTAATATTGCTTGTATGAATGTTTACAGGGCTATCTGTTTGGTATTAGATAACGTATTGGTATGCTCTTCCCTGGGGAAGACAATCTTTTGTCTTTCTCAGTAATTTTTAATAAGATAGTTTTGCTGGTTTTAGCCTCAGCTATAGATTTCAGGATGTTCAATTTCTTTGTATCATCAGTTTATAAAAAAAATCCTTCTGGGTTGTTTAATTAACTGTGAATTGTTGATATATGTTACCCTTTTAGCAAATGGTGTTGAGCTGGTCTTTTTAAGTCCCAATTCTTGTGGTAGTATCTATTTTGCTCTTTCAAATAAAAAATGTTCTAAACCCATTTTCACTCTAGTAAATCTCTTTATTAGTTCTTGCTTCCTTAGGAACTTGAGAAGTAGATATATACTCACTTAAATTTCAAGATCATGGATAATACAGGTAGGGGAATATGTAAGAAATGAAGTCAGTCAAGGCCAGGTTGTACTCCATCTGTTCTTAAATCACTGTAGCCACAAATGTGGCACAAACTCAGGAACAGTATTATTAACATGATACTTTAAAGATACTGTATACCTTCCAATAAATTCTTTTTGTTTTAACATAAAATTATTTCAAAATACTTTTTGCCAGTGGTTAAAATTGGGGGCTTTAAGAACACATGTATCTCTTCATCATATTATTTGATCGCTTCTGGCTACTCATGGAAATTTCCATTAAAACAAATCTCATTCCCCTTTAATTCCAAACCTGACTTTTATTCTTCTCTTCTACATCTGTTTATTTGTTACACAATTCTTGAGTGACTAACTCCTAGACTGACTCCAGCCAAGGAAGCAGGTAGGAAAATTGCAGATCTTCACCTCTTCTTCTGTTCATCCAAGTCCAAACCCTAGGTGTAACCCCTCCTGCTTCCATATCCAGCTGACCATTCACATTTGCTCCTCCATTTTTTCTCTCCACTTATACTGTTATCTCAACCACCAACTCAATCAGGCATTATCTGGGAACTACCTAGCCAAGTCTGCCAAAGAAGCAAGTAGGCCTGTAAATCAGGTAGAGAAGTTTCAGATCTTCAGTCTTCCTTCTAACTCCTCCCTATCTAATTTCCCATTATCAACCCCAGCACTGTAGCATAATACCTGTTGTGGCCTCTCCCTTCTCTGCCCGAATTCCAAGAGCACTAAACAGACCTTGTGAAAAATCCTGATTTCCTGCCTAATGTGGACCCTCCCACTCCTGACTCCGTCCTGAATCTTACGTGTCACCTTACAATACCTAGGAACACATTTTATTTGAAACCCTCAGTGGCTTGGCTATACCTATCAAGATTGCAGAAGAATTTTCTAAAATGCAGCATATGGGCACCACACTATTCTCAACTTAGAAAGGGCAATAAAAACCAAAGAGCAGGTCATCTGACTAGAACAGACATATCAACAAGAGTTATAACTCTCCCAAACTCAGATGCTTAGATGTCAGCATGAAGAAAACTGATAACAAACAAGATAATGTATCTCCACTAGAGTCTAACAACTTTATCACAGTAGACTCTGGGTATGGCAACATAGCTGAAGCACAGGCAAAGACATTTAAAATAGCCTTTGTGAATGTAATAGAGGTCCTTAAAGAGAAAAGAAATTGCTTAAAGAATCTATGAAAACACAAGCTGTGGAAGGACATGAATAAAAAAGTGCAAGATCTGAAAGTGGAAAAAGAAACAACAAATAAAATATAAATAAAGAAATCTGGAAATGAAAAATTTTGTAAGTCAAACAGGAGGCTCAGAGGGAAGCTTTAACAACAGAATACAAGAAACGAAAGATTTTCAGACATTGAATATACAACAGAAGAAATACTCTGTAACAAAACACTACTATAGCTCAAATCACACAATGACATTCACACACTGAGAGTGGGATACATCAATATCCCACTCTCACCAATGATGGGTCAGCTAGTACAAAAACTGAACAGAAGAATGCTGGAACTCAATGACATTAGAAACCAAATGGACTCAACAAATATCTACAGAACATTTTACCCAAACACAAAATAATATACCTTCTTCTTTACAGTTCATGGGACTTTCTCCAAAATTTACTATCCACTTGGAAAAAAAAAATAAGTCTCAACATATACTAGAAAATTGAAATAACACCCTGGATCCTATCCAACCAACATGGATTAAAGCTGAATAAAACCAACAAAAGGAACTAGAGGATGTTTATCAAATCATGGAAACTGAATAACTTACTACTTAATGAAAACTGGATAAAAGTAAAAATTAATAAATAAATTAAGGAATTTCTAGAGTTGAATGAAAATGAACACAGAACATACCCGACCTTACAGGAGGCAAGAAAAACACTTCTAAGAGGAAAGTTCATAACACTAAATGTCTACATAAAAACCAACCATCAATCCTTCATAGAAAGGTGAACAAAATACTCACAGGAGGAAATACAGAGATGAAGTGTGGAGCAGAGACAGAAGGAAAGGCCATTCAGAGATTGCTTCACCTGGGAATCTATCACATATTCAGTCACCAAACACAGATACTATTGTGGATGCCAAGAAGTGTTTGCTGAAAGGAGTCTGATATAGCTGTCTCATGAGAGGCTCTGGCAGAGACTGACAGAGAGGCAGGTCCTCTCACTCAACCACTGGACTGAGTATAGGATCCCCAATGGAAGAGTTAGAAAAAGGGATGGAGGAAGTAGAGGGGTTTGCAACCTCACAAGAGAAACAATAATATCAACCAGCCAGACGCCTCCCTCCCCCCAGAGCTCACAGAGTCTAAACTACCAATCAGAGTGTACACATGGTGCATCCCAGGGCTCCAGCTGCTTATGTAGCAGAGGATGGCCTTGCTGGGCATCAGTGGGAGAAGAGACTCTTGGTCCTGTGAAAGCTTGATGACCCTGTATAGGAGAATGTCAGGGCAGAGAGGCGGGAGTGGGTTGGTGGGTGGGGGAACACCCTCATAGAAGCAGGGGGTGGTGGAATGGGATAGGGAGTTTCTGGGGGAACCCAGAAAAGGATAACATTTGAAATGTAAATAAAGAAAATATCTAATAAAAAATAATCAACAAAATAACTAAAGGAACAAATAAATAAAATAAATAAAGGGAGAGGGGAGATCTTATAATAATAACTTAATAGAAAGCTTGAAAGTTCTAGAACAAGAATAAGATACCACACCCAAGGGGGGTTAGAAGGGAAGAAATAATCAAGCTCATGAATAAAATCAATAAAATAAAGAAAAATGAATACAAAGAATCCATGAAACAAAGAGTTGGTTATTTAAGAAAATCATTAAGTATATCTAAACTAATTAAAATACCTAGAGGTATATCAAAGTTAAGTAGAATAAAGATGAAAATTAGAACATACCAATAGGACTTAGAAAATTTACATAATCATAAAGACATACTTTAAAAATCTTTACTTTGACAAATTGAAAAAATGAATTAAATATTAGTTAAATCAACATAAAATAAGCATCTACATAGTGGAAAAAGTATTTCTACCAACTATATACCTGATAAAAGGCTAATATGTATATATACCAAATATATAAAGAACTCTAGAAACAAAATATTCAGAAAACAACTCAATTAAAAACAGGATTCAAATCTAAGCAGATAATTCTGAAAAGAAGAAACTCAAATGACTGATAAACACTTGAAGAAATCTATATCCTTGGCCATCAGAGAAATACAAATGAAAGCTGCTATAATATTCCATATTACAGCAATGAGAATAGCGAAAATCAATAAAACAGGGGCAAGAATTTCAAGTAAGGGAAATACTAATCGATTTATGATGGAAGTGCAAACTTGTATTATCACTATCAAAAGTAGTGTTGTGGATACTCAGGAAGATGCGACTTGACCTTCTCCACTATACCACTCTTGGGCATATACCCAAAGGTTTCTTCATCTTACCACAAAGACACATACTCAACCATGTTCACTACTGCTCATTCATAATAGCTAGAAAGTGGAAACAACCTTGATACTTCTTTGAAATGAAATGTATAGAAATAGAACAAAATCATCCTGAATGAAGTAACCTAGACTCAAAATGTCAAATATGGTACATACTTATTTATATTGGGGGTATTATCTATTAAGTCAATGATTTCTATGCTCTCATCCACATTGCCACAAAGGTAATGTATGGATTTAGGGACCAGGATGATACAGATATATTGGGAAATAGAACATCTAGTTATGGATGGATGGGAGCTGTAAAAGCAGGGTCAATGAAGAATGGGAGGCAAGAGGGGAAAGGGGAAAATTTAGAAAAAATAGCTAAAATTAAAGGACAATTGAGGGATATGATAGAAACCTAATACAGTAGAAACTTCCTAAAATATATACATACATGAAGGCATTATAAATGAAACTGTCAAATAATGGGGAGACACAGCACCAACTGACTATCTATTGTTACCAAAGATTGAATTGTATCTAATTGAGTTGTTGGCCAAAGCATTCCCATTGGAATGCACAAAAAACCTAGGCTATTTCCACCATGGCAAGTGCTACATTGCTGAAGATATAACCTACAAAGCTCACTAATCATGGAGAAGTCAAATTCGTCCCTTCACAGAACCTTTATACCTTTGTGCTAGTGACTCCTAGCCACAGATGTTTTGATCTACAATGGTGTTCTGAATAAAACATATACTTTGTGCAATGGTATCACAAAGAATTTGTGAGTAACCAACTAATAATATCTTATTTGACGTAAGGATCACTACACTAGTTATGACCCATATTTGACAATGCTGGTGACCAAAGATCTGAGACTTGATATTACCAGGATGTAGAAAAAAGCTAAATATACTGTTGTTTAGCCAGTATCAGAGAAGTTTCCTCCTGCAGCAGGTGGGGATAAATAGGGAAATCACAGACAGACATTATGCAAAAAATGACAGATGTGGGAATACTGGATCTTCAATGAGAAATCTCCATCAAACACCTCCCTTCAGTGCTCAGGGAATCCAGCAGAGAGTAGGCAGAAGTAGTAGAAGATCCAGAGGAGATGGAGGACATCAAGGAAATAGGCCCTCTAGATAAAATAACAAAAACTCATGAACTCAGAGACTCAGGATGCATGGTCTTGCAAAAATGTCTACCAGATGGTTTCTGAGAGCTAGAAGGAGAAGTGGACCCACACCCGCATCTGTAAATGAGAAGCTATCTCCACCCACTAACCACCTGCAAATCAAAAAATTATTTTGCTTCAAGGAAAATAATATTATATAGTAATCTTACTGGGGTATTACTGGGGAAATATACTCTTAATGGTAAGCTGTGTGCCCAGCAACAGATGACATGCATAGTAGAAATTCAATGACATCTTTTGGTTCTGTGTGACATAATGTCAGGGTTTTACTTTTCTAAGAATTGTATTGGTACAGATTTATTTGTAGGATTTTGCTTTCAAGCATAATTTTTATTTTATAATTTATTTTAATTGAAAATAAATTCTCTCATACAACACATCCTGACCACAGTTCTCTCTCTGCACCCCTCCCAGCTACCTGTCTACCTTCACTCTCCTCCAGATCCACTCCTGCTTCATTTCCTCTTTATAAACAGCAGACCTCTAAAAGAGGACAACCAAACAGGACAAAACAAGATACAGAAAGACAAGACAAAAATCTCACAATTATTTTCTTTTAATTTAATTTAATTCATAAATTATCTCTACTCTTTTTTTAACTCTATAGGTCTGTTGTGTACACACTATGGTTTCCAATTAAATCTTTTTATAGCATTTCTGCTTATGGGAATGATTGAGTTTCTGTTTCATTCACCTTCTCTTGGGTTCTGTTCCTTCTGTTTACTTGTTTTGTTCAATTTTTGTGTGATAGTAGTTTTTAAACCTATAATATTATATTATACTATACTACATATTATATTATATTATAATCACTTGGAAGCCTGCTTGTTTTATTATGAGAAACAGAAAGGTAATAGATTTGGATGGGAGGGGAAGAGGAAGGAACTAGACAAGGTAAAGGGAGGAGAAACCATAAATAGTATATATTATGTGAGAAAAATCTATTTTCAATAAAAGAAAACAAAAAGAAAGTAGTTTAAATATTTTTCAGAGTTTTTCCTTGCATATTAAAATTTGTCCCTTAATATTAAAATCTATATTCATTTTGGCTGAAATTTTTAGACATATTGAGTAGACAAAAGTATTCTGGGGTAATTCTAGAAAAAAGTATTTAGTCACTAGCATTCTTAATGAATATAATGCAATAGTGCTGTATAGAAGAAAAAATGAAAATCAATCATTTCTAGTTAATTAAACAAGTCTGTTTCAAATATTACTTAGTTATAAGCATTAGCCTTGTAGATAAAGAAACAGTGGAAATTGAAAAAAACATTCAATGTGATTTACTATGCAGTGTCTACTACTAGTACTACTAGACTAGTTCCTAGTCTACTGTGACAAGATTGAAAACAAGAAAAGGTACTAAGAATACCACTGGGGCATCAGGTGCTCTTCCTGAGACTTGGGTCCCTGCCAGTTAGTTGAAAGGTCTCTGACTAGCATCTCTCAGAGTCTAAGTGTACGTGTCTTGTTTGTAGAAGCTAGGTGGCAGTCCACTATCCTTAACACATCTCACTGTTGCTGCAATAATGTGGAAATCATTTAATAGCACCATATATTAGAGACTTATAGTGTCCATTTGCTGCTGAATGTTTCACAAGGGGTACTATTCATCTGCTATGGAGAGCATGTGTAACAATATTAAGAAAAATTACCCAATAAAAAATAGAAAAAAAAATGAGAATGGATTTTAAAGAAAGGTTTCAGGGTCTCATGTTATTTCCTTTTCAGTATTGTCTGTAGATTGCAGAACAAGTACAAAGGAGGAAACACCAACTTTAGTTTCATGATATGTGAATTGAAATATGGTATCCTCCCGAAGCATAATTGCCTACCATAATTATTGTGTGGTCAACTATCATGTTCTAGATGTAGAAAGAAATATGCATTAGTAAAGAAGAAAGGCATTGTTACCTTTTTAAAGAGAGATTATAGTCAAAATGATAGGATAGAAAGAATATTCAGGGGATGGAGGCATAGCTGGGTGGTTTTGAGTACATGTTGCTCTTATAGAGGACCTGGACATGATTCCCGGCTTACAACAGTAGCTTATGAGCTTCCAGTTCAAGGGGGATCAAAAGCTCTCCTCTCACCTCTTAGTGTATGAAGAATGCATGGCATGTGGTGCACATAAATACATGCAAGCAAAACATTCATAAGCATTGCTAACTCTTTTGCACTAGTGACAAAAAGTACCAAATAGAAATATGTTGTAACTTCTTTCAGTCCAAAATAAAGAAAGAACTAACCTCAGTTGGCATCTGGGGATAAACTAATGCATTTGAGACAGTCCCTTGCATGTATAAGTCTGCTACTCAGATCAATATGCTCCCATAAGAATTCTACTTAATGCCATCTAATCAAAACCAATGTCACCCAGCACTTTAAATATCTTATTTATGGTATTCATCATATCAGTTCTAGATATCCGCAGAAACCCAAACTGTATAATTTTCTAAAACCTGATATCATAGAAGCTATGTCTGGGCAAGAAAACCCTGCCTTTGCTGGAGGACACACTCGGGAGTTTTCTCCCCTGAGTATTGAATATGGAGCTCATTATCCTTCATTTAGGGTGAGTGTGGTATATTGAGGAAATGCTTTAAAGTTTGTTGAGAAGCAAGATAATACCATGGAAGACTCTATAGCCAAAACTAATAACTTAAGATTTTAACTTAGAACAATGGGAAGCTGCTGTAAAATATCAAACATGACAGCAGCATCATATTTTGTTCATGTGTAACAATGACTCTAGTTGTAATGTGGAGTATAGTACAAATGGTGCATATGTAGAAGCCAAATAGAAAGACATTGTGATTTTGAGGATCAAAGTCAAAGGTTGTCCTACTGTCTGAGAAAGAGCCAGAGAAAGAAGTGTTTTTGTTTGTTTTTTGTTTTGTTTGTTTGTTTGTTTGTTTGTTTGTTTGTTTCGAAACAGGGTTTCTCTGTATACCTCTGGATGTTCTGGAACTCACTCTGTAGACCAGGCTGATCCAAAACTCAGAAATCCTCCTGCCTTTGCCTCCCAAGTGCTGGGATTAAAGGAGTATGCCACCACTGCCCGGCTCAGAGAAAGAAGTTTTAAACAATAATAGAATTTAATGCTTAATGGATACTTTAAAGTATCCATTGTTAAAGAACAGTCTACATCCCTGACCAATGTATCTCCATGGTAGGGGAACTATTCTTTCAAGCTGGGGATCTTCATAAGAGAAATACCTTCTCTTATGAAAAGAAGTGTAAGTTGGATTCAAAAATACAAGAAAAATTTAAGTGGAGATATTTAGATGGGAATGCTAGATATTTAGAGAAAATGCTAGATTGAAGATGTGAACTTAGTAATTAGAACAGTGACTTACCACTATTTTCAGCCTTAAAAATCCGTAACAATTATGTTTCTTCTGATAAGTGATATTGAATAAATGGCCTAATGATCTCTAATATGTTTTTCTTTCCCCTGTGGAAGTAAGCCATCTTCCTTCTTTTCATTTTCTTGGAATCATTATAGAAGCCCATGGAAGTTGTCAAAAGTTTGAGACTGAGCCTCCAAAACCTTACACATGAACCTGTGGGATGCTAGACTTGTGAAGCCTGCTGGCTGAAAGACATTTGAGACAGTCTCTTAAAATGTTGTTTGTATCACATTGTCCTGGATAACTCCATGATGGTCTCAGAGTTTTAAGATATAAAGATGTTCACAAAGTTCTGGCAATGTCTACTTACTTGAAAGTTGTTATTTTATATTCTTCAGCATTCATTTCTGATTTGGGTCCTACCTTGACTTAGTCTAAGTTAGATGAAGAATAAATAGAGTTTGTGTAGAAAAAAAAAAAAGACAAAGCAGAGACCTTGATCTGCAAAGCTCCAGAGACTGCATCATATCGATTTGTCTTCTCCATTATTTCCTGATTTGAATGAAGGGAAATATGACTCAAGATGTGAAAATGGACATCATATCCATTGGGAAATAGTTTTACTTCCATGCTAGGGCTGCCTGGAAGGAACATATACTTTTTTACTTAGAACTTAGAAGAGACATCAGAAGTAAAAAGGAAATATTTTTTTTAAGAAATGGAGCCTTTCATGGACTTTCAATGCAGATACTGAGGAGTAGTTCTTCCAGATCTAGGCTGCAGATCTACCTGTTGTGTTGGCTTTACCTCTGTGTTCCAAGCTGTGTTCACACGATGAAAGGCTAAGCTACAGCTGAAGCAACTGATTCATCTCCAAATGACTTAGTCTTTTCATAATAAGATCTTGATTCTCATCTTATCTTCTACCCCACAGAGCCCCCTAAGCTTAAGAGGCTTGTCTTTTTACATTATAGGATTTTCTTATGAAAGCAAAACCTCTGGAAGAGACTCAGACTTCTCTGTGCAACTCATCTACGGTTCAGCTGGTTCCCTCAGAATTCTCTGAGCTACTGTATGAGACCCTTTTCTTCTGGGTTTCAACCCTAAGACAAAAAAAGCTTAGAAAGCTTCAGGTCTGCTCAAGAAAAGCTCTCAAACATCTTTCCAAGCAGAATGAATACTGCTTTTTGAATTGTAAATTAAAAAAAAAACAGATAAATATAATTTATTTTTAAATTTACAAGGTGACAAATTAAATAAGAACATTCGTGTTAAAACATGAAGACATCTGAATGATTTCTCAGAGAATGACATTAATAAAATAATTTGTTACTTAAATCTAAATTTATCTATCAATCTATCTATCTATCTATCTATCTATCTATCATCTGTCTATTTGATATTATGTACTGTTTAAAGAGTATATTTATCTATTATAAATTTAAAAGGGCTTAGTTATTGATTAAATGTGCAAATCAAATCTATGCATTGAGATGTATAATTGGGATTACCCTCAAAAGAAGCAGGTTATAGGAATGGGGGTGGGGAACGGGTTGGGGGGATTGCGGAGAGGAAACTGGGAAGGGGTTTTCCGGGTTGAAGTATAAATAAATAAAATAACCAATAAAAAAGAAATGTATAATTCTTAATTTGTATGATTGCAAATTTAAGTGATATTTTTTAAAAAGCCAATAACAATTTATAAAATTCTTCATTCCTATGAATCATGAATATGTTTCTTTTTTATTGTTTGGAATAAATTGCAACATTTCCCTAAAATGTTTAAAGAATGTTTTAAATTTTTGGAGGAAACACCAGTGGCTGCATTGAAGCTTTGTATTATGATACCATCCCTGAATAGCTTTTGTTCTTTTATTGACTTTTTTGGTTTGTTTAATCTGATGCTGTACCCAGTTGCCCACCATCTGATCAAATGTGTCCTATGGCTATTAAGTCACAGCACTGGGTTTTGTCAACTCAGACTGTCTGGAGCCTTGTTCCATCAAGCAGCAGCTTTGCACTTAACACTTTAATGATCCTAACACAGAGATGAAGAGAAATGGAGAGCTGAGGTGGGAATAATTAAAGGCAGACACACAAATGCATTTGGTGCCAGATTTTATTACCTCAAACAAGTGAAATCAAGACAAGCATTTTATCATCACTGATTACACAGCTGTCTCCTGAGGGTATTTAAGACAACTGGATAGAAGACACTAATGACATGACTTAGCTCTCAAAGTGAATGAACAATGCATAACCCAAATCATATCAGATTGGTTGATATGACTGCCCCGCTTAATGTAGATTTAGTTATTATATTAGCTGGAGTCAGTCTTTTATTTTTCTTCCCTCTCCTCACTGAATCACAGGCATCATTTGACTAGTTAAATAAACCTTCCTACATAAAGATCTTTTGGGAATAAAGCAGCATATGAGGAGACAGCTAATGCAATAGTTTGATTTGGAATTCTGAAACTCTCAAATCTGCATTTTATTGCAGATAGTTAACACCTTAGAGGTAAATGCTCTTGTCTAAAAGATAGACATTATAAATGTCCCTAATCATGTTTGGAAGAGGGTGTGAGCAATCAATGAAAAATGTGGCCACATTCAATGAAGAGTGACACAATTTATGAAATTTAATAACCAAATTTATTTACCTCTCACTTTTATGATCTCCAATATTTTATCATATACAATCCAGATAGAAATAAAGAATGATTCCTATAGTTACTATCATTGTAAAGTCACAGTTCAATTGGAAAACATTTACACATAAGCTACCTTATGAACCATAGAATGGCAATCATTTGATAGTTCAAGATGTATTTTGTGCTGCTGGGTTAATTTATTCTTGTAAAATAAACATTCACTTCTAAGTCTCAGTTGTATATTTAGCAGGTACTTAAAAATTGTTAATAAAAATATTAAATAAAATAGAAATACTTTTTTGGTTGATTTTATCTATAATAATAAAGTAAAATATCTTTATTGTGCTAAGAAAGTAACAAAAATCCAAAAATATGCTCAAATTTACAATGATAGCGGTCAGTGATAAAGTACTTGTTCCGTCAATAAATCTAACAAATTGCTAAATAGTATTCAAATTGTTTTGTATACTTATGTCAGGATTTCTTAACATATTACCTAGGTATTGTAAAATATATTATTGTATGAAATGAATATGTATTGAATATATATGAATAATGTGTATAATAATATATGTAATACTCTGTATTATATATATATGTATATATGTACATCATTTCCATAGCATCAAAAATGAATAGCTGGACTTTATATAAAAAACTGTACATTACCTGAAAAAATCTCAACTAGGGAACCAATTGGCATGGACTACAAACATTCAATTAAAGAAAATTTGTGAAGTTTACTAGTCTATGGAAAAAATATTTAGAAATTTGTTCAATGGTGTTACTTAATTTTATTTATTTAGCTAGTAATTATTTAATGAAATTGTATGTGTGCTTGAAGACAAATGTGTGCTGTTCTGTACATTTTGAGGTCTGAGAATAACTTATGTGAGTTGCTTTGTGTTTCTTTTAAATATGAGTCTTTCGGATTAAACTCAGGTATTCTGCCTTAGCAGCTGGTACAGTTACCTCTGGCACCATCTCCTTAGTCATATATATTTATTTAATATATGAAAACCTCAGAAGTCTTTTTAATATAGAATGCTTTCACAAATAAATGAAGAATCCACTTTACCTTTCAATTAGTTCATTCAATCATATATATATAAGCATCACTTAGGAAGACCTAGTGAGATGTTGGCAGATACTCAAAGATGATGATGTTGGAATATGTTACCACTTTGGCAATCTTTTCCTATAGCTCACTGGTATTAGTTGCCTCCCACTAAACTAACAATTCTCTTCTGAGATCCTTGGTGTCACTATCATGTAGATAACCCCATTCCAGCCTTTCATACATCAGCTATTTTTAATACTAGTACTCCTTTCTTTTGACTCTTCTTTATAGCCTTTTGTACTTTATGTTCATCTAAGTCCAGAACTTACTTGTGATTTACAGTTGGTATACCTTTTATCCTGTTTGCTTCCTATTCTTTCATTTAGATAATGAGAAATAATAGAGTTAAGTTTAGTAATTTCCTCAGGGCCTGTTCCCAAAGCTGTTGCCTATCCTTAGAATACACTCTCCTAACTTGGTAGGCTTTTCTGGCCTCAGTGAGAGAAGATATGCCTAACCCCTCAGAAACTTGATGTGCTGGGTAGGAGGATACCCAGGAGGACTCCACTCTCTCAGAGAAGGGGGAGGGGAGTAAAGAGGGGGAAGGACTATGTGAGAGGGTACTGGGATAAGAGCAAGAATAGGAATGCAAAGTGAATAAAACAAGTCCTCATTAGGATGACCTTCATAGATTTCAGGAAATTTTCAGTTCTCAATATTTCAGACTATCCCTCAAAGACTCTCCAATTTCACACAGTCTCTCTCTCTCCACTCACTCATACACTGAACTCCTCTTCCCTGCCCCCAAAACACCAGCCTCTAGTATGACTATAAAATCTACTCTATTTCCCCTCTAGATCCCTCCTCTCTACCTAACATCTCTGTATCTACAGATTTTAGTTTGGTTATCATTTATTTGATAGCTTATGAGTAAATACATGCTATATTTATCTTTCTGGGTTTGGGTCACTTCACTCAGGATGAATTTTTTCTTGTTCCATCCATTTTCCTGAAAATTCCATAATTCCATGATTTTATTTATTTATATATTTATTTATTTATTTATTTATTTATTTGGTAGCTAAGTAATACTCCACTGTACTGCATTTTCTTTATCTATTCTTCTGTTGATGGACATCTAGGTTGTTTCCAGCTTCTAGCTATTATGAATATAGCCACAATGAAGGTTATTGAGCAAATGGACCTGTGGTTGTATGGAGTGTGCTTTGGGTATATGCCCAAGAGTGGTATAGCTAGATCTCGAGGTAGACTGATGCCCATCTTTCTGAGGAACCACCACATTGATTTCCACAGTAGCTCTCTCACAAGCAATGGAGGAGTGTTCCCTTTGCTCCACATGTTTGAAGCATGAGTTGTTACTTAGGTATTCTGACAGGTTTAAAATAGAATCTCAAAGTAGTTTTGATTTGCATTTCCTCAATGGCTAAGGATGTTGAACTTTCATTTCAGTGTTTCTTTCCATTTGAGTTTTCTGTATTGAGAATTCTTTTTTATTAATCATTTTATTCATTTAATTTTCAAATGGTACCCCTTCCCAATTATTCCTCCACCAACACCCTATCCCATCTTCCCTCACCCATCCCCTTTGTCTCTATGAGGGTGCTCCTCTACCCACTCACCCACTCTCACCTCACCCCTCTAGCATTCCCCTACGCTGGGACATCAAGCCTCCCTCCTCTCCCATTGATGTCAGATAAGGCCATATTCTGCTACCTATGTATCTGGAGTCCTGGCTCCTTCCATGTATACTCTTTGGTTGGTGGTTTAGTCCCTGCATGCTCTGGGTGAATCAGTTAATTGATATTTTTCTTATAGCACTGCAATCCCCTTCAGCTCTTTCGATCCTTCCCTTAGCTCTTCCATTGCATTCCAAGGGCTCAGTTTGATGGTTGACTGTATCTTCATCTGTATTTGTCAGGTGCTAGTAGAACCACTCAGTGAACAGCCCTACCAGGCTCCTGTAAGCAAGCACTTCTTGGCATCAGCAATAGTGTGGGGGTTTGGTGTCTGCAGATGGGATGGATCCCTAAGGGGGCTGTCTCTGGATGACCTTTCCTTGAATCTCTTTTCCATTTTTTTTGTTCCCGTCTTTTCTTTGGACAGGAACATTTCTTGGTTTAAAATATTGAGATGCTTCAGTGGTCCCATCTTTCAATTGGGAGTCATGAAAATTGTTAGGAGCACATAAACAATCCACAAACCACAAGAAACTCAAGATGAAGGAAGGACAAAATGTGGACACTTCATTCCTTCTTAAAAGGGGGAACAAAATACACATGGAAGGAGTTACAAAGACTAACTATGGAGCAGAGACTGAAGGAAGGACAATCCAACTTGATACAGCTGTCTCCCTAGAGGCTCTGATAGTACCTGACTAATACAGAAGTAGAGGCTCACAGCCATCCATTGAACTGAGTACAGGGTCCCCAATGAAGGAGCTAGAGAAAGGACCAAAGGAACTGAAGGGTTCGCAGCCCCTTAGGACGAATAACAATATGAACTAACTAGTACCCTTAGAGCTCCCAGGGACTAAACCACCAACCAAGAAGTACATATGGTGGGACTGATTGCTCCGGAAGCATATGCATAGTAGAGTATGGCAAGTTGGTCATCAATGGGAGGAGAGGCCCTTGGCCCTGTGAAGGTTCTGTGCTCCTGGGTAGGGGAATGTTAGGGTCAGTAAGCAGGGTGGCAAGCAGAGGGAGAGGGGAGGGAACAGGGGTTTGTTTTTGTTGTTTTTTGTTTTTTGATGGAGGGGAAACTGGGAAATATGACATGTAAATAAAGAAAAAAACAAAAAAAGAATAATACAAATAAACACAATTGTTTGTAAAAAAAAAAAAAAAAGTATGGTGTTGGTGGCACATGCCTTTAATCCCAGCACTTGGGAGGCAGAGGCAGGTGGATTTCTGAGTTCAAGGCCAGCTTGGTCTACAGAGTGAGTTCCAGGACAGCCAGGGCTATACAAAAAACCCTGTCTCGGAAAAAAAAATAGCAAAAAAAATGTATTTAGTCATAGCATGTACACTGAAGACTTAGTTGGAGTACTACAGGGTCCGTAATCTGTGAGCCCCCATGAGAACCTATCAGTTGATTCTGTAGGCAATGTTCTTATGGTGTCCTTGAATTCTCTGCTTCACACAATCCTTTCTTCCTCTCCTCTGGATGACTTTCCCAGCTCTGCCAAATATTTGACTGTGAAATTCTGCATCTGCTGCGATCTGTTGGATGTAACCTCGCTGGTCTTTCTAATAATAATTATGTCAGGCTCTAGTCCCACAATACTCTTCAGGCATAACAAAATGTAAGTTGAAGGTTTTGTGACTGGGTTGGTGTCCTAATATTTCCATTTGTTGCCCTTCCTGGTTACAGAAGCTTGTTCAGGCTCTGCATAGTCTATTGCTATGAATTTTTTGCCAAGCTTCCTTTCATAGATTCCATGAAATTTTCATTGTACTAGGTTTCTACTCACCATGAAATGATCTCTGATTCCAGTTGTTTCTTGCAGTATTCTCTCTACTCCATACCTGATTCCTCTTTTTCTCAACAACATCTGCCCCAAGTCCATGCACTATATCTTTTCTATTTCTCCTTCCCAGGGAAATCTTTTCATCCACCATTAAACCCTCGTTATTTAGCCTCTCTGGATCTATGGATGGTAGCACGATTATCCTTCATTTTACAGATAATAGCCATTATTATGTGAGTACATGTTTTCTTTTTGTGCCAGGCTTACCTCATACATAATAGTTTCCCCCCTCAACACCAGTTCTATCAATTTTCTTTCAAATTTCATGAAGCCATTGTCTTTAGCAACTGGGTAGTAATCCATTATATAAATGTATCATATTTTATTTATCCATTCTGCAGTTGAGGAACATCTATGTTGTTTTTAGTTTCTGGCTGTTATGAATAAAGCTGCTATGAACATAGTTGAGTAAGTGTCCTTGATGTAAGATAAAAAGTTCCTGTGGGTATATGCCCATGAGTGGCATGGCTGGGTCTTGATGTGGATCAAATCCTATTTTTTCTGAGAAATCAACATATTGATTTCAATGTGACTGTGCAAGTTTTCACTTCCACCAGCAATGGAGGATTGCTCCCTTGCTCCAGTTCCCTGACAGCATAAATTGTCACTTGTGCTTTTGATCTTAGTCATTCTGGCAAGTTTAAGACAGAAACTCAAAGTCGTTTTGATTTGCATTTTCCTGATGACTAAGAATTCTGAACATTTCGCTTAGTGTTTATCAACCATTTGAGATTCCTTTATTGAGAACTATCTTTCTAGATATGTACCATATTGTTTAACTTGATTTTTTATTGATTTCATATATAAAATGATATCTAGTTTCTTTAAAATTTTGGATATTAGTCCTCTATTGGATGTAGAGTTGGTAGAAATATTTTCTCGTTCAGTAAGCTATCATTTTGACCTATTGATGAAGACTTTGCCTTACAGAGTCTTTTCAGTTTCATAAGGTTCCATTTATTATTTGTTTATCTTAATTGGTACACTATTGGTGTTCAGTTCAGGAAATTGTTTCCTGTGACAATACATTCAAGACTATTCCCCACTTCCTCATCTACAAGGTTTAGATTATCTGGCTTTATGCTGAGGTCTTTGATCCAACTGGACCTGAGTTTTATGAAAGATATGTTCTATTTGCATTCTTCTATGTGTAGACATCCAGTAGATGAGCACCATTTGTTGAATATTCTTTCTATTTTTCCCATTGTATATTTCTGGCTTCATATTAAAAATCAAGTGTTCACATATTTGAATTTATTTCTGGGTCTTCAATTTCATTCCATTGATCAATGTGCCTGTTTTTATGCCAGTACCATTTTTTATTACTATAGCTCTGTAGTATAGCTTGAAATCAGGGATAGTAATACTCCTAGAAATTCTTTTATTGTAGAGGATTGCTTTAGCTCTCCTGTTTTTTCACCATATAATATTGAATATTGTTCTTTCATGATCTATAAATAATTATGTTAGAATTGGTAATGGCTGGTGTTCTCTTGCTAAATGTGCTACCCACACCCCAAATCTGTTTGCAGTGTCCTGCACACAGACTAAAATATGCCTGCCTTCCAGCTGGTTTGGTTGGTAATAGAGAGTTGTATATAACTAATGACTGGGCAAAGGGAGATGGGTTTCCCAGCCTTAACTCAGGCAGATGTCCACTGCTCAGGTACAGGCCACACCAGTCACAAGAATGGGTGCTACCAATACCAGTGAGAAGAGCACATTGAGTCCCTATAAAATTGTCTCATTTCCTAGATTAGGTTCCCCAAACCCATTCTACTATTCCCAACCCTGTCCCACTCCACAACCTATACCACAGCCAGAAAATTTTATTGCAGGTGGAATAAAAGGAGGTTATTAATAGTACCACTTTCAACACTTGATGTTATATAACCAACTTATGGGACTATTACAAGTTATTTCTATACCTCTACATTATGTATCCCTCTTAATACAACCTTGCACTATTAATCATTTCAGATCGCTAGACATTTTTGTTTTCCATGAACTGTTAGTTTGGGTTAAGGGAAAATGAGAGCCATTTTTTAGTCTTGCCATTTGGGGAACACTTATTTGATGATGTGTGGCATATGTTTCCTTCGAAGTGACAGGAGAATCACAGGCTGGATTCTTAAGTAAAACTCACAAATTAGATTTAAAGTTGAAATTTGGCATAATCTTTCCCCTCTAGACTGTCATATGCCCCATGTTCTTTCTGCTGAGTTCTGCCTTCCCTGTACATTTTGTTTTCAATGCACACAAACGTGCATATATGCATGGGCATGTGTGCATGAGCATGTACATGTGCATACACAAACGTGCACACACGCACTTTCCTACCTTAGCTAACAGAAAAGGGAAAATGACAGTTACACGATGCAGCATTCCAAATTTGTTTTTAAAGTGACTCTTGAATTCAACTGATTACTGATATCATGATCATCTTTACACAGACATAACCATATTATTATGATACCCAGAAAATTCTAGTTGGCAGATTTAGAGAAAATAAGAATAAACAACAGCAATTTTCCAGAAAATGGAAAAGAAATCTTTGCTTAGAATCACACTTAATTATTATTTACTGAGAAATAACATACAAGACAGGCAATAGTCTTTAGAATTCAATTTCAACACTCTTCAATATATGACTGTTTTAAAGCGATAGTTTGAAAGAGTAAATTTAAGCATAGTATTGATTCTTAAAAACATGTTTCCTAGTTTTTTTACATGTCTTCACCACAAAATTCAAACCATTTATATAATTAGATACAAGGATTATTACTACTTTAATATTCCTTCTAACATTCAAAAGGCCCATATACACAGTTGGACAGATTCCTTTATAATTTACTTATCTTGTCTTTCTCTGTTTATACCATGTATATGACAGTATTTCTTGAAAAATATGAACACATACCTATTCACTCCAGATAAGGAACTCACAACAGACCAAAGTAAGGATAATATCAAAGTCCAACTTGGCAAATCAATCAGTTGAACTTGTTCTTTACAAGAGTGTGCACGACGCTTAAAGACAAACTCCACATGGTCTATGAAAGCTGAAAATCTTGAACATGTTATACACCTCACAGGCGGCTCAATAGATTGTCATTTCCAGGCAGTTCCACTGGTCTCTGTCTCTCCCAGGCAATTTGTTTGTTTGTTTGTTTGCTTGCTTAATTGATTGTTTTTGTTTTTCAGTCTACTCCACTGGTCTTCTAGGCAGTTCTCTTCTCTGAGAAGTCTTTTACAAGTTCTTACTCACTGTGTACATCTGGCAGTGTATAGGCTTAATGAAGCTGCTCAAATTCATGGGTTTCTGAAGTTAATGAGTTGTTTGCTTTTCTGAGTCTTGACAGGATTCTTTGTCAGATGGGATGTTTCACTCACCCTTAATACAACTTGTATCCTAATGAGTTAAGGTTGAATATGGGAATAAATAGCTGCAGAACATATTAGGGCACATGAGTACACCTGATGTTAATATCTGAGCCTGGGATGGATTTTCCCTTCCTTCTTCTCAATTCTCATTTTTTTCTTCAAGATTTAGTTCAAACAATTAATCCCTTAATTTTTTTTTACTTATCTTTGGCATATCGCAGTGTACTGTGCTTGGTGCTCTATAATCTTCCCTATTCTTTGGGGAAAACAGTGAGTTATGAATGGTTTCATTGTTATTTTATCACTCATAAGAATAACTTTGAGCATATGGTTCTGAGTTGTATTAGACAGCAGGATGAACAAGCCATGATGAACACTCTAGTGTTCAAAATTCCTCTTTAACTTCTACTTCTAACCTTTATTCCTCTTTAAATTCCTGCCTCCGGGTTCTTGCCTTGAGTTTCTGCCCTGGCTCCCTTCCATGATGGAACATAATAATAAAAACCAAGTAAACCTTTTTTCTCCTCTAAATAACTTTTGGTCATGAGTTTATAACTGTAGTAAAAACCTATCTGAGACAGAAATCAAAAGCTAGAAAGACTCCCTGCCC
>NW_022196904.1:82659661-82665455 GCF_008632895.1 Mastomys coucha
AAACCTATCTGAGACAGAAATCAAAAGCTAGAAAGACTCCCTGCCCTTCAATATACAAGGTGAAGAGAAGTTGTGGAGTACAACTGGCATCAATCTCTGGACTCTGTACACACTCTTACACATGTGCACAGGGACTCTGTACACACCCTTACACATGTGCACATGGACTCTGTACACATCATTACACATGTGCACATGGACTCTGTACATGCCCTTACACATGTGCACGTGGACTCTGTACACACTCTTACACATGTGCACATGGACTCTGTACACATCTTTACACATGTGCACATGGACTCTGTACACATCTTTACACATGTGCACGTGGACTCTGTACACACCCTTACACATGTGCACGTGGACTCTGTACACACCCTTACACATGTGCATGTGGACTCTGTACACACCTTTACACATGTGCACGTGGACTCTGTACACACCCTTACACATGTGCACGTGGACTCTGTACACACCCTTACACATGTGCACGTGGACTCTGTACACACCCTTACACATGTGCACATGGACTCTGTACACACCCTTACACATGTGCACATGAACCTATACATATATGCGCCCAATCTCCTGTGAACACAAATACATATTCATCCCACACAGCACACACTAAAATCATATTAACATGATTATGCAAAAGGAGTTAAGAATAAAAAATTTGAGTACTTTGTGCAAAAGGATAATTATCAAACTAATATGAACAATTTGGACACAATTTCCAAATAATCAATCGCATAAACCTTAAAGAGAGTGGGAGGGGATCCTGCAAATGTGAAGTTCAAAGAAAGAGGAAACCAAACCAAACCAAACAAAACAGCCTCTGAAGATTTAAGTCTCAATAAACAGTGTTATATGCAGTTTCTGAAAACACATTTTCATTTGCTATAAAACAGCTAGCAGCTGAGGAGACTAAGCCAGAGATATGCAGAGAGAAAGTAAAATAGATTAAATAAATACTGGCTTGAAAAATGAAATTGCCTCCTATATTGCAATATGGTTATCTTATGGTATTTTAAGATGCAATAAATTTTTCTGACAAACAGTAATTTTGTTGAAGATTAAAACAAATTCTCACTTTATCCGAAGGAGGTATAATTTCAGACATAGGAGATGGTTAGTTATGCTTCAATATTGATCATCAGTCATGTGACTGACTGAGCTAGGTCACCTAAGATTTTATAGTTGTACTGAGGGAAATTTCAATAATGAAAATCTGTTAAAGTTAAGCAATGAGGTCTGAAGAAAATCAGGAATGAAAAAAATTAGCCAAAAACTAATGCAGTTTTCGTTATCAATGTAAAATGAGATATTTCAAGGGAAAATGTTACATGACATAATATAGTTGAACCATCTGACTTGTATTATTGTTTCACATCATAGTCTAAAAGCCCAAAGTCGCATTTCCAGTTAAAGAGGCAAATATCAGTGGTGTCAAGTGAAATGGGAAATAAGTCTGTGAATTTTCTCTTCCAGAAAAATATTTAATTATATAGTATATGTGTTTGTATGCATGACATAAACATACTTTTTTAAGTATTAGGTACAATAGTCCAAGTGGACAAAGAATCTGCTAACAGAAATTATAATTAATCATAAATAATTATTTGCAAGCACTAATTACACTTTTATTGAGCAGCCAATATGCAAGAATTTCTATATGCTTTATTCATTTGATAGTTTCATACACAAGTACAATAGTTATTTAATTTCTTAAAACTTGTTCCTCCTCCAATTCCTACTAGATGCAGGTATGCATTCTTTTTCTCTCTCCCCAAATTATTATTAATATATGTATCTGTATAAATTTATTAGATATATGTATATACATATCTGATATGTACATATTCCATCTAAGATTGCCTGTATGTATAAGTATTTAGGCCTGACTACTTGGGATTACATAGCCTATAAAAAGTTCATCCCTGGATAAAGATTTTTCCTCTCTCAATGGCCATTTATTTTGCTGTGGAGGCCTTTTGAAAATTTCTCTATTCCCCAATAGCATGCCAATCATATAGTAATGAAGGTCATTGGAGAATACATATGCCATTATAAATATAGCCAAAAAACTGTGATTGGAGAGGTCATGGAACCTAATGGAGAATCTATTACCAACATTTTTCTAAACCGATATAATTTATGACTGTACAGGTAAGTGTAGCACTCAATCCTCATCATAAAAACGTCTTCTCAACACTGAAGATCTTTTCAGATATTTTATCCTGATCAAAATGCAGAGAACAAATGATTATTGTGTGCCCACTCTCAGTTTCTACATCTACTAAACAATCCCTGAACATAAGACTCAGGGAACACCATGGATGGGTCTTGGAGCAGAAAGACTGTAAGAGCCAAAGGACCAGGGAATATTCCTTGTTATTATTTTCTAGACATTACAGAAACCTGCATCCACAAAATCTCAAAAATACATTCCTGAACAAGACCTTCACAATGATATCAACCCAAGAGTATGATGTTAAATGTAATTCTGAAATGGAGATATTTCCCAGACTCTTGTCTCCATCAGAATGTGGTTTAGACAAACCAATGTGGACAAGTTAAGCATACAATGTTCTTTTTGTTGGAAAGGACATGATGCAAAATGTTATATTTATGTCACACTTTTTCAGAAAATCTTGGCATAAAAATCTAATAGAATAATAGTAATTATTAAGCTGTCATATGCATAATGAATAATATTCAGCAGAGAAAAATAAGAGGGAACAAAGAATTTATGCAGCAAATTGAATGTCTCTAGAATTTCTTTAGGGAAGACAGTAACAATCAGAGATGCATATATTGCCTAATATGTTGTAGAAAATAAAAGAAATGTAAAAAGTGTTTAAATTTTAACATTTATATTAATGAAGATGATTGGAGAACTATACACTAAAAATTATACAGTGAGACCTGAATACACAACTACACCTTATTTCACCATTTGAATAAATTAAGCAAACTAGGTCTAAAAGCTGTGTGAAATGTATTACTATAACTCAACAAGAAACATACCATACTGGAATATTTTATATAGCAATAGAAGTATTTTCATAGCAAAATTAATAAAAAATAGTATACCTAAAATAATTCTGGAAACATGGCATGGATGTCATCTCTCCAATTTTATGTATATATGTACAATGTCTCCAATTTTATAGCTCTATATACACATGCATCTCTGAATACTTATATACATCTATAAACTCATGAAAAATAGCATTTATATCTTAGTCATTAGTATATACACTTTCCTCAGTGCTTATTTATATAATTATCACCCCAATATATAGCTAGTTTATTAACATTTGTGTATCTTCTAGTACTTAATATCTATAAATAAAAAGGAATTTAAATCCACATTATTTAGTAAATGACAATTATAGATTTCCATTTTGAATTTAAATGTGTAATACTAAAAACAATTTATACATGATATCCATATCTGACATTTTGATTTAAACTTTCATGGGGAAAAAAGTAAAAGAATGTTGAATCTATAACACGTTCAACTCTAGTAGCTTATAAATTAAAACATCTGATGAATCCAAATTGTATTGAAATGTGTCCCTTGAAAAACATTTACACCTTCTCTGAACTAATTAGTGAAATATTCAACCCTCAGCCTTGGTTTAGACATTTTGGTAGAATTTCTTCTAATAATTTATTTATGCGAATAATAGGACATCTACAGTTTACTTCTCTCTTTTTATTATACAAAAATTCACTCAGCATATAGTTTTCTGAACCATATTTTTTCCTGGCAAGATCTATTGATTTTTCAAGTGCCACTTATAACCTTGTCTTTTTTTAGTCATATTTTTCCCCAAATATGATAGTCTTCCAGTTATTTACTGTTTTGATGAACTTTGTAAAAAATGTGATATGTAAGTCTTTATATGTACATCTAACTCTACATGAAAGCACTATGAATTTAAATTCATAGGTTAAAGAGTATTAATGTACTTCATTTATTATTTATTTAGTGTGTGTTCTATGTGTATATACATGCTCATGCCAAGGTACACTAGTGGAGGTCATAAGATTCTTCTTGGGAGCTAGTTTATTTATTTATTTTTTTATCTAGGGCAAGGGGTCTGAGTCTCAAACTTTGCAATCAGTACATATATTCAATGATCTATATTGTACTCTCATGTACATTTACTTTTAAAATAATCTTTCCTTGTTTTTATTTTTTGTAGGAAAGCATGTTAAATAGTATACTTGTGATGAATACAAGCTCACTTTTACATCAAGTTTTACACACAAATCAACTCATTCATTTGCCATGTTTATCTGTTATCTTAAGTATTTATTTTCTTTTCATTTATTTTCAAAAATTTAACTTTTAAAATGATTTTCCTATTGATTAAGTGTTATGTGGAATATTTTACATGTCAAAAATTATTCACATTACCTTGATGTTATTATTACTTCAAAACCATATTCTAAGTTGGGTGGGACATTGTTATCTGTAATGTAAAATCTTACGTCCTTGCCCATCATGTGCTGTGCAACAGGTAGACATAACATCTAGAGATGTTGCTGTTAGTGTGTACAGGTTTTGTTTTTAATCAATAAGACCCAAATATGGATAATATCTGCAGGAATTGAGGAACATATCTAAATAAAAATTTTATAAAGCAGAGAATTTCAGTAGCTCTTTGTTTCCATTTCTCACTGCTCTATTAGTTCTTCCTCTATGTTCTGGTACTTCTTTCTTAGTTTCATGTAAGGATTAATTTCAATACATAGATGTAAACGTTGTTAGCTATTAAGTTTTACTCTTCAATATTATTTCCTACCAAATAGCTTCATTAAATCCTCCCATTTCCAGGTACCTATGCTTGGTCTATTCCAGGATTTCCTCAGTACCATCAGAGTGAGACTGATGTCAGTGAGAACTGTAGTTTGTGTGCGTGCATGCTTTGAAGAACACGGTGAGTACTTCACCTGTGCTTGGTCATGTACTCTATCTGAGACAGTTTTATTGTCCTTGTTAACTGGAGCTTGCAGTTCAGCTACCTGAAACTTAAAGAAGTAAAGCTGTTTGACCAAGGCCACAGTTTATAGATAGCATACCACGAAGCTGAGTATTGCTTTCTACTTGGAGATTTAACTTTGCTTAAATATCTTTTCTTAAACTGTGTAAATGGTTCATTTTTAGTTTTACTAAAACTATTTATTATTTATTTAGTGTGTTCTATGTATATGTACATGTTATGTACATGCTCATGTAGCTTTAGTGAGGCAATAGAAGATGAGTAGGGATTTGAGTTAGATTCTAGATATCTTCTTCATTAGACAATTGAATGGAGTATGTAGAAAAATCCTGTTTCAAAAGTAATAAAGAACAATCCATAAAAAATCAATAAAATACAATATCACTGTGGAAAGATGCAGGAATCAAGTAGGCACAGAGAATACCCAGATGTTATAGTGAATTGATCAAATTTAATGAGCCAAACAAAGTTCCACTGTGGAAGTCCTATAAGATCCACTGAAGGAAAAAAGTGAATAGCATGCATGGGAGACTTTTGGCAAGGATAAGAAGACAGAAGAAGAGAAACAGATTACAGAATAAAATAACAACTTGATTTATGATGGACTTATTTGATTGGCCAAACAACATACAGATAGAGCAGAAGAAATTTCCTAGAAGCTAAAGATCTGGCAAGAGCTTGTGGCTATATTAAGTTTAAAGAGAAACAACTTTTGAAGGATGGCTTAGGCAAATTTGATAAAAACACCTGAAACTGAATGTATGTTATTAGTAAAC